>NW_011494853.1:158176-164765 GCF_000754665.1 Bison bison bison | reverse complement strand
CCAGCTGGCAGCTGCAGTCCCCACTTCCCGGGGGATGCCAGGCACAGTGCCGCCAGGCCAGGCCCACTTGGCCTCCTCGCCGCCTTCATCCCAGGCCCCCGGTGCGCTGCAGGAGTGCCCACCCACGTTGGCCTCAGGGATGACCCTGGCCCCTGTGCAGGGGACGGCGCATGTGGTGAAGGGAGGGGCGACCACCTCCTCACCGGTGGTCGCGCAGGTCCCTGCCGCCTTCTACATGCAGTCTGTGCACCTGCCGGTGAGTGTTGCCCCGTGATTGTGAGCACACGTCATCCTCAAGGGGACCTGAGCTTAATTTCGGAAGGGAATAAAGGGTTGAGGAGGTTAGGATATTAGTGCTTCTTTTGTAAGAGAGAGTTTTAATGGAAGGTTAAGATCCTGGCATGTATTCAGTCTTTCATAAGAGACATCAACGTATATAATACCTGAATGTCGTACTCCTACATGAAATTCTGTATTTTTGGATCTATACTAAGTTATATTAAGATACAGCTTTAACCACCAAAATCAATCTTTAAAGAAACAGCAATTCTCAGTTGGGCTGTGATGAACCCGGGTCTCCAGGTCTAGGTCAGGACTAAATAATGTTGTATGTTCTTTTGTCTTGATGTAGAAATTACACTTGTTGGGAATGACCAGAAATTTTACTGTACCATGGGACACATACACACTGGGGAATCTAGAACTAAGAAAATTTTCTTGGACAGTATGGGAGTAATTGCGTTTCATCATTATCCTTTGCTCATAAATCTTGTTTTCCTTCCTGTTCTTCACTTTATAGGGCAAACCCCAGACACTGGCTGTAAAGCGCAAGGCTGAGTCTGAGGAGGAGCGAGATGATGTCTCCACACTGAGTTCAATGATTCCCGCGAAGACATCGCCAGTGGTAGAGAGCCCAAAGGCCATGGAGGAGAAGGGTGGTCTTGGAGGTGAGGAATGGACTTCTGCAGGACTGCCGAGTGCACAGAAATGAGAGGAAAGCTCTGAGTGAGTTAAGAGTTTAGTCTGATTCATTAGAATGTGGGCCTGAACTTGGTGGAGAGCTGGACACAGGGAAGCCAGGATGATTGATCAAAGAGGAAGATGTGCTACTGTGGACGATCAGGCTGGCTTGGCTCATCATTGGATCATTTAGGTCATCCCCTCCCTGTTCCTTAATCTCGTGTTTATTTTCTAGAGAAAGCTGAGCCAGTGACCAGCGCGAACACTAACACCCTGAGCAGTGACATTGTAGCTTTGGCTCCTGCCCCATCAGCGCCCCCTCCTTCGCTGGCCATGGTGTCCAGACAGATGGGTGACTCCAAGCCCCCCCAGGCCATTGTGAAGCCCCAGATCCTCACTCACATCATTGAAGGCTTCGTTATCCAGGAAGGAGCAGAGCCTTTCCCGGTGAGGGCAGGGCCAGAAGGTGGGGCTTTCACATGGGGACTTGGTCTGTTGGGCTGTCTTTTCAAACTCCAGAGACTCAGAAGGCTCAGAACTATTTAATTATTAGAGAACGGTTCAGTTCTGTTGTTTGTAGGATTAGCTATGAAGAAGGAAGGGAAAAGAAGAAGAAAGACTATGTAGACCAGGAACTGAAAATAGTGGGGAGAGGAGAAGCAAAGGAAAAAAGTGACCTTTAAGGCTGTCATGGTTGTTTTTTATTTGTTTGTTTTTGGGCCCCTTTGTATAGCATTCGGGCATTGTACAGCATTTGGGATCCTAGTTCCCTGACCAGGTACTAACCTGGGCCCCCTGCATTGGGAGCTTGGAGTCTCAACCACTAGACCACCAGGGAAGTCTCTAATTAGGTTGTTTCATAGTGAAGAAAATTGTGGTGGAGAAGTTGAGAGACTTTTCTGGATACCATGAGTTGCAGAAGCAGGACTTAGAACACAGGTCTCTTGCTTCCAAGTGTGTTCCCTGCAGTTTAGGAAGGAAAAGGACAAGATAGGGAGCTGGGGTAGGAGCCCCTTCTCCAGCAGCTAATCTGAAAAAAGCCAGTTAGAGACTCTAGATTGCTATATTGAAAATGGTTCTGTCTGCGTGACTTGGCCATTAACTCTGAGATCGAGGCAAAGACATGGTGGTGAGAAGTGGTGGGGAAAGCTATAGAAAGGAGTTAGGCTAATATAACTCACCTTTTTCTGGAACAGGTGGGCTGTTCTCAGTTATTGAAAGAGTCTGAGAAGCCCCTGCAGACTGGCCTCACCACAGGACTGAATGAGAGTCAGTCGGGTGGTCCCTTGGGTGGGGACAGCCCATCTGCTGGTGAGTATTCATTTAGAGACCCATCTAGGAACGAGGCTGATGGAGATGTGTTTGAGGACTTAGCGTAAAATAGCAATTAGCTCTTTCAAGTGGGAATTATGTGAAGTCCATCTACATCAGTATACCTAGAATCACACAGTTGTTCCCATAGGGTTAAGGGGAATTTTATCAAGCTGATCTGTTGGATTATTTACTATAAGGATATATTTTTCAAAGGATAATATGAAATAGGCTGTTTCTTAATTTCCAGTTCTCCTTATTTTAGATTCTGTGATATATGTTAAGGAGTCTTGTTTACATTTCCCCTCTCCTGCTTTTGAAAACTTCTGTGTCTGTGTGTGTGGGGAGGTGGGGTGGGGAGGGAGAAATCTCATATCTTTCCAGGCATTAGTAATTAGTTCCTCTCTCCTGTGGAAAAGTGCAGTCAAATCTGAGACTACGAATTATGAAGAAATTAGTCATTTAAAATGGAGATCATCTGGCTTAAGGTTAGGAAGACTGTGATGTCTTGAGGGACAGGTCTTTATGGTTTTGGATTTTGAACTTTGTTTTCGGGATTCTCAGTTAGGCTGAGTAGGTCTTTGAGGGGAACGCTGAGAGTAATTAGAGTCCAGTGCTGGGCCTGAGGGTGGCCTGAGCGGCAGCAGGAACCCATGCAGCCCTGCAGCGCTGCCTTGTTTTCAGAGCTAGATAAGAAGGCAAACCTCCTGAAGTGCGAGTACTGTGGGAAGTACGCCCCCGCCGAGCAATTCCGCGGCTCCAAGAGATTCTGCTCCATGACTTGCGCTAAGAGGTACAGTAGGCTCCCGTCTCGCCCTCCTCCCTCGGACACCCCTTCCCCAGGATCCGCTCGAGACTCAGAGCTAATGTCTCCTTCACCTTCATTCTCTTCCCCAAATTGGCCCCTAAAATCCTAGTTCACATGTAGAGCAGAGGAGCAAGGTGGTCTTGCATAGCAGCACCCCTGACCTCGTGTATGTTCCCTGACCCACAGGTATAATGTGAGCTGCAGCCACCAATTCCGGCTGAAGAGGAAAAAAATGAAAGAATTTCAGGAAGCCAACTATGCCCGTGTTCGCAGGCGCGGACCCCGCCGCAGCTCCTCGGACATCGCCCGTGCCAAGATCCAGGGCAAGCGCCACCGAGTGAGCCATCACTGTGGGGCGCGATGCTGCAAACCGGGCCTGTTTCCTTCTCTCCCCCGCAGAGCAGCTCCTTTCCCCTGGGAAAAAAAAAGTGTGAGACCAGAACTATGGTTTCACATGGATCACATCGCTCCAGATTCCGAAATCCTTATCTTTTTGTCTCTTCTCATCTGATTTACCTGTTGTTTCTGTTAATCCTTACCTCTTGTTAGAGGAGGGAAAATCTAGGGGAGTTGTTGGCAGAAGAAGGGAACCAAGAGAGGGACACAGTTCACACTTGAAAGGCACTTGAGAGCAGACTAGTGACTTGGGCATTTGCATATGAAGTACAGAGTACTTTACTTGTGCTGGGATTAGTTTTTCCTCTGTGCCTCAAACCTAGGATGGGGGGAGAGAGGGAGACCTCATGACACTTACTTATGATCTCACTGTTTTTCCTGTAGGGTCAAGAGGACTCTAGCCGGGGTTCAGATAATTCCAGTTACGATGAAGCACTCTCTCCAACATCTCCTGGGCCTTTATCCGTGAGAGCAGGGCATGGAGAACGTGATCTGGGGAATCCCAACACAGCTCCACCCACCCCAGAATTACATGGCATCAACCCTGTGTTCCTATCCAGTAATCCTAGCCGCTGGAGCGTAGAGGAAGTCTATGAGTTCATTGCTTCTCTACAAGGTATCAAGGGCCTGTCCACCAGAACCTGGGTCATCTGTATTGCTGTTTTCCTATGGTTTTTTTGAGGCCATCCCACAGGGCTTTGTAGATGGAAATGTAGAGGCCTAAGTATGGTATGATGAAGGTCCCCCAGAGAAGGAAATGGCAACTTACTCCACTATTCTTGCCTGGAGAATCCCGTGGACAGAGGAGCCTGGTGGGCTATGGTCCATGGGGTCAGATGGGACTGAGCATGTATACACGCACGCACTTGACAAGGGATAGTTTTCTCCAGAAAGGAAAACCATCCTACCCTTCTCGCTATTTTGTCTGAATTTTGGGCCCTTAGAGATGGCATGAACGCTGATTTTCTTGGCAGTGTCAAAGAAAACACTGTATTTTGCTCTCTCCCTTCCCTTCCTCAAGTTATCTGAATTGAACAGCTTAGTTGGTGGAACACCTTAGTTCTTTTATCTTGGTTCTTTTTTTAAAAAAATAACTAGTTGCTCTGGTTTCATTTTGCTTCCATATCTTGACATCTTGGGCCACTGTACCACTGGATTTAGGACAAGTACTTTTGGTGCTACCATGTAGCTTCTCATACATACCCCACCGTTTCCTCCTAGGCTGCCAAGAGATTGCAGAAGAGTTTCGTTCCCAGGAGATCGATGGACAGGCCCTCTTATTACTTAAAGAGGAACATCTCATGAGTGCCATGAACATCAAGCTGGGTCCTGCCCTCAAGATCTGTGCTAAGATAAATGTCCTCAAGGAGACCTAAGGTGGCCCTCTTGCACAAACCAGCCTAAGGCAGACACTCCCCACCGTCCAGGTTATAACCTGGTGCCAGCAGAGACTCCATGAAGAAGACAGAGCTGTGCTGTCTTCTGCAGGAGGGGATCACCGAGACAGGGATGAACCGTGCAAGAACTGGTCGCTGGTGCTACATGGTGGCAGCTTTGACGTTTCTCTGGGTTTTATTTTTTAAATTTTCACAATTCTCACCTACCCTAATCCAATCTTTGTGAAAGAGGCAGTCTAGAGAACTAGGACTGCTCAGCCTTATCCCGGAGTGGAGTGTCTAGCCAGGGTCTGAATTCTCCAGGAGGAGGAGGAGGAATGTACAGTGTGGTGAGACAAGAAAATGGGTGGACTGTAGGTGTGCCTCAGCAGTGGTGGCGGGGCTTGTGTGACACAAGTAGGAAAACCTGGTCCTCCCTCTTCCCTCCGGCTCCTCCCGACTGTAGCTGTGGCCCAGACTTCTGTTGTCACTCCCTTAGTGTTGGGTATTTTCTCCTGCATCCTCACTGGCCAGTGTAGGGACTGGGTTGCCATCATTCTGATTTGCTGCAGGAACTAAAAGTATTGGGTACATATGTGGCTGTTGTCATTCTTTTTGCACCCCCCTGCTCCCTTCCAATTTGTTGTCTTCTACTTTTCTTTCCATTCCAACTCTGCTCTGTCCTATAGCTTTATAAAGCAGGAGCGCGTGGGGCTGAGGTCAGGAGTAGAAGGACCTGCCTTGGGCGCTATTCCTTATACAACAAAAATATTAAATATTTTTTTTCCTCCTCAGTAAAAGGATGAAAATTGGTCTCGGTTGTCTCTTAATTCATCATTCCAGTGTATCTACTGGCTTCTTCCACACAAATGACTAGGCCGACATTTTTTTTTTAATCTTTTAAGTTTTTGTACAAAAAATGTATATATATTTTTCGCATTTTTAAAACAGAGTATGGGGGAGGGATGCAAACAAGTAACAGAAAAATGCTTTTATAACATCATTTTCCCTGCTTAGAAAAGAAAAAATACCATTCCAATAGTATCTAAAAGTCCAAAGATGAAATAATTTCATTTTCTTTCCTAAAGGCTAAAAAAGCCCCCTGCTTATTGATTCCGTCCTCATGTGGCCAGGGGAGCCACGTTCCTCTTCAGTGGCCCAGGCTCCCTGTCACACAAAGATCAGGCCAGGTTTCTGGGCACATGGCCTAAATGGAAGGGCGGAAGCATCAGAGGTTTAAGCCCCTCTCCCCATGGAGATAGGCTGGGCAAGAAGACACATCCCTGAGCCAGAAGCAAGGACAGGTGTGGCAGGAGCCTGTACCCAGGGTCGAAGATGGCAGAGCCCTGCATGTCCCACTTCTGCTTCCATTCCCTTTCCAGGAGATAGGAGGGCACCAAAAAAACCCCAAATGCCTGTGAAGGAAAGTGCAACATGTTTAGAAATACTGGTAGAGGGAACATTTTAGGAGTTAGAAAAGCTCTGCCAGCTTTGACTGCAAGTGGGAGAAGCAAGCCGCCAAGGATATCCCACTACAAGGTAAACAGACTTCGAGCTTCTGGAACCCTGGTGGCACAGGAGGTCCATTTCAGTGTCCCTTCCAATGGACTGCACTTCTGGATTAGGTATATTAGCTGCAGATGGACCAGTAACCAAGATGACGACCCAGGGCCCAGTTCCAGCTGTGAGGTCACTCCAGTGCCAGCCAATGTTTGGTACCTTGTAATCCTGGGAAATT
>NW_011494853.1:144160-158076 GCF_000754665.1 Bison bison bison | reverse complement strand
AATTTCACAGTTTCCATCCTGACCCGAGGTGGGAGAAGTAAGTGTACAACCTCTCCAGGCTGAGACCAAATGGCAGTCCTTGTAACCAAATAATCACTGCAGAACAGTTCCCAGCAGCAAGTTCCATCCAGACTCTCATGGAGACTACTGTAGGGCAGAGTAACAGCATGAAAGCAATCAAACCTATAAATAATGTTTCTTGGTTTGTTTTTTTAATTAAATCCAGTGTCTCAAAAACTTATGAAAATGTGTTTAAAAAAGAGAGGGAGCCTGCCGCACCCTTTTGCTCACAGTAACTCCTCTACTTGTACTTTCTGGTATGAAGACAGTGCAACAGCCTCTGCTGTGATTGGCCCTATTATATTATCTCTGTCCTGCAGCTGTATCTCTGAGGAGGGAAAACCAAAAAGGGAACAAAGAGAAAGGCATTTCTTCTACTGACAGGTGGATGCAAACCAAAAGCAAACCAGAAAGCAAGAGTAAGACTGAGGGTGAGATGACAGACTGCTTCAGAAATCTGCCGGAGGACGCTTTGGTTTGGGGGCTGAAGAAGCTGGACATCTAAAGTGCAATCACATTGGTAACAAGTGATCATCCCTTTCTTCTGACTCCTCCCCCAGCTGATCATCCCCCACACCACGATAGGCAGCAGGCACATTTCGGGGTTTAGAGCGGCATACAAAGTCACAGCCATCCTATAGAGGGAAGAGCAAAAGTGACCATGTGAAATCAGCAACTTTCAGGTGGGCACAGTGTTTATGGTCTGAGAAGGTGGCAAGAACTAGTTTTCTCCAGGGATAATGAAGAGAAAACCCCAAAGCTCCAGTGATTGGCCTAAACTGAATTTGGGGAAACACGCTCTCCTCATGTAGGCCCCCAAATAGCTGGATCAGATTCATAAATCTAAGCAACAGTACTGTTCTTCCAGTCAGTCTGGAAGGTCAGACATCAAGGTGCTATGTTGCTTATTGCCCTGTATTGGGGCAACCAGTTGTCTTGGTTTGCTGGAAGTTGGGGTGGTTTTAGCACCCAAAAGTCCTGTGTCTCAGGAAACCCTCGGTCTGGGCAAACCAGGACGGATGGTCGGTCATCTGCTTTGTCTCCCAGCTGCCCTGTTACTTACTGCTACCAGGTTTCCAAGATCCTGCCAGAAGGCCAAGTGAGGAAACTGCTCCATTCCTTTGGCTCCTACCACCAGTCGCTGGTACAGGAACCCCCCGATGATATAGACTGCGACCAGTGATGCAAGCCTGTGAGGGAGAAAGACATCCATACTCAAAAACTGAGAATCAGTAAAGCTCATTCATGTTACCTGTTTCCTAAGCTCTGTTCCATAAAAATGGAAAAACAAAAAAGGAGTAAGTTAAAAAAAAAAGGGGCCAGTAGAGCCTGAGAAAACCAATTAGAGTGCTGCCTGCCTGAGAAAACCTTTGGATCAGAAAAAAGCAAGACAGTGTGTGACTCATTTAGGGTTGAGAACAGTCACCATTAGATAAACAGTCCAATTTCTTTAAAAGTTCTAATAATCTAATAATGGGAGAGTAATAAAAACTGTCTAGTCTTCCAGTAGGGAAAAAACCCCATCTCCAAATGCATATATTTATTGGGGATAAAACATTAAGTCTCATTTTTTTAAACTTGCAGAGTTATTCACAGACTTCTTTCCCCTCCAATTATAATATAGCATACAAATGCACACACGCTATTTGGACCCATATACTTCCAAGTGATTGATGAGTTAAAAAAAAAGGCTTGGACTGATAAAGGAAGAAGGACTCACGTGACAAGTAAGATAGAACCCACGCTAAGGTGGGAGATCTCTGGGGAACACGCCAGGCTGCTGTCCATCTCAAAGAGGTAGAAACAATCTTGGACTTTGCCTCGCTCCTCAGACACAGGGTTAAAGTTGTCCTGACGGTAAGAGGACAGACACAACATTTATGTGGTAAGGTGTTTGCTTCCGACGCTTGTCTGAAAAGGATTACAAACCCACAAAACCCCCCTAAACATTTGCTTCCTCCTGGTTTAAGAACTTATTTTCCATGTATGATGGAAGATGGACGCCTATGACTCAGGGAAAAACTGAACTTCTGGTTTTTTAAATTTTTTGGCTGCTACCAAATGGCATGTGGGATCTTAGTTCCCCAACCAGGGGTCGAACTCATGTCCCCTGTACTGGAAGTGGGGAGTCTTAACCACCGGACTGCCAGGGAAGTCCCTGGATGTCTGGTTTTCTCTCATCCACCCCAGTTATCTCATTCCCTCTGGACATTCTGTCCCACCTCAGGTCAGTCCTTTCATCTCCTCTCTAGGCTCCCAGGCCCCGGGGTGCCTCACCGCTAGGGTGTGTCGATTGCAGGAGATCATCACCACTGCCCGCCGCTGCTCCCTGCCACAGTGGTTGTCATATTCATCACCCCCTTTATAGATCAGCATGATCCAATTACCTGAGGATGGACAAGGGAAAAGGAGCTTTGGGGTGGGGGAAAAGCAGAGACAGACCTGGGCACTGTGGAAGCATGGAACCAAGTTCAGTGAAGTTGATTTTAGTTAACCCCACAGGATGAGCTCTGGTATACCAGAAATACCAACTAAAACCCACCCCTTTATAACAGCTTGTGTTCCCTTGTTAGGACAACTAAGAACCACATATGCATACAAGAATAATCTTGATTTCCCACACTAAAGGTAGGCAACCGATAGTGCAAATACAATTATGATCCGTACTTAGTCATGACTCACATTTTCTGAACACCTGCTAACATCAAGAGGCTCCATTCAATTACTGGGTGGCAAGGGAAAGCCTAAGATCTTAACCACAGATAAATTCAAAGTGGATGACTTTGAAGACTGGGGACACTTTTCCTTCTTCAGTATTTACTTGTTCAAATTTCTTTTGCAAAATATCATTTGATTAATAATCATGCGAGGTGACCAAGGTAAGGATTCTGCTTCCAATTTTGCATATGAGAAAACAAAAAGTCAAATGATTTTTCAAAGTCACAGGATAAGTAAATATGAGCTGGATCAAAAATCTAGTCTTCTGACCCCAGCCCCAAACTCTTGACCTTGTTTTTTATTATGTTATTTACAGCAACAACAATCTGCACTTATTTATCTACTTAAGGGTACAAAATAAACCATAGTTGTTCACATAGTCCTTTCCAGCAATGATTTTATGATTTTTGAGAAATATTATCAACATAACTCAAGTTGGTGGGGAGACTTTTATAGACTGACTGGCTTTCAAAAAAGCTTAATCTCACTTTAACACAAACATATAAATGTCCTGAGCCTTGGTTGTGGAGTGGTGGTGGAGCTGGGTGTTCTGTGGTTTGCAGGTATCTCAGGTGAGCTGAACCACACACACCCATATGATACAGCCTGGTTAGGGCTGAGACATACAGGGTTATCAGAGGGATTCAGTAAGCTGATCAACAGTGAGACTCTTACTTCCATTGAAGATCTGAGTCTCGTTGAATCTCCCAACTACCGTCTCCTTCCCGTTACTTTTGTTGATCTGCACCAGGCCTGCCCCAGAGGAGTGGTTGCCAGCTTCTCGGCACACCCGGAACACATAGCTGTACATGTCTGGGCTCTGGCCCACGGTGCTCTCAAAGCTGAAAGCAGAAATGCAGAGAGGAGGAAGAGGACAGTTAGAGCTGTCAGCCTTAGAAAGAGCAGCCTCTGTTCAAACAACGGTGTGTTCAACTTATTTATCAAACATCATGGCTAAACATCCTAGTGAATAATATCTTTTGCATTGTGAGGTTAACTGTGACCCAGACAGACTACTGTTGATGATGACTGAAGAAAATACAGCCTCCAAGACAGCTAGTATTCTAGATATTTCTAGAATAATTGTTCTAGACTACGCTAAAGTATTAGTACCTCCCTGTGAATAAGGGTGTACGTTTATGATATATATCCTAGTTCCTTAAAGATTATCTTCAGATTTATATATCTGAAGATTATTGACACTTATGGTGATATGTTATTGTTGTTGTTTAGTCATGTTTAACCCAGGGATCAAACTCAGGTTTCTTGCATTGCAGGCAGATTCTTGACCATCTGGGCCACCAGGAAAGCCCCCTTCACTTTCATTTTCAGTGTCCGACTCTTTGTGACCCCATGGACTGTATTCTTCAGGCTCCTCTGTCGTAAGATTCTCCAGGCAGGAATACTGGAGTAGGTTGCCATTTCCTTCTCCAGAGGTTCTTGCCAACCCAGGGGCTGAACCTGCATCTTCTGCTTGGCAGGCAGATTCTTTACCATTGAACCATCTTGGGAAGCCCTTACGATGATATACTGAAGTCACTCAGTCGTGTCCGACTCTTTGTGACCCCATGGACTGTAGCCTACCAGGCTCCTCCATCCATGGTATTTTCCAGGCAAGAATACTGGAGTGGGTCGCCATTTCCTTCTCCAGGATCTTCCTGACCCAGGAATTAAACCCAGGTCTCCCGCATTGTAGGCAGACGCTTTACCATCTGAGCCACAATGATGTAGTAGTAGGCCTAAGTATGTTCATCTTATACTTCTGAATATCAAGCTGGTCTCTTGGGTCCAATCAAACAAACAGCTACTCTTCTGCATAAAGTACCTGCACATCCCTGCTGAACACTGGGCTAAGCACGTGCTCTCCATCATAGAGGAACGTGAGACAGCATGGCCAAGTAAGGCCAATATTGTTAAAGTACAGATTAAAACCATCTCTCAGAGGAAGTTATGATACATGTATCCCCTCTATATTCAGTAGTAATATAAAAAAAAATTAATACAGTTAGTAAGAGGAGATTCTTTAATAAAGTTGTTTTCTCAAGGCCTTTAAGTTTCTTCTCATTTACCTTTTGTTAAATAGCGGTGTCAGCCTCTTCAGGAGAGCCAACTCTTTCTCTGATTCTTTACCCTTTTCTCCCACCAGGTCGCATGTTTTCTCTTCTGTCTGCCAAGATTCTCTGACTGCCACAGAGAAGAGCAGCAGCAGCAGAAGGCCAGTCCTCCAGGAGCTGTGGAGGGGGGACATCCTTTTGGGACAAGGAGTGTGTGTTTCGGGGAAAGAGGGAGAGGATCGGGGAAAGAAATAGAGCACATGAATGTGTAATAAATGAATAACACTTTTTTTTTAAACCTGTTAATCTTCCACCCACCACCTATTACTTTATACTAGCCAGTTTTCTTCATTATGATGATGCTGGGCTTTATTTTCTTGTCTCTATTTCAAGTTTTTTTCCCCATTATCTAATATACAGGATTGGATGCTTAAGTCAGGTTTCTTTTTCTTTTCAAAACTTTTATTATCTTTTAAAAAATAATTTCATTTATTTTTGGCTGTGCTGGGTTTTCACTGCTGCATGGACTTCTCTCTAGTTGCAGCAAGCAGGGGTTATTCTCTAGTTGTGGTGCGTAGGCTTCTCATTGCAGTGGCTTCTCTTGTTGAGGAGCACATGTTCTAGGGCTTGTGGGGTTCAGTAGTTGCACCTCCTGGCCTCTAGAGCACAGGCTCAGCTGTCGTGGCACATGGGATCAGTTGCTCCAGGGCATGGGGGAATCTTCCTGGACCACAAATAGAACCTGTGTCTCCTGCACTGGCAAGTGGATTCTTTATCACTGAGCAACTAGGGAAGTCTTAGGACATATTTTAAAAGACTCTTCCTATGCGACTCCCTCACCTGACACCACTCTCATTTCCTGTCCTTACTGTGCTCCTTTCATGTGCAATCGACAAAGTGGACAGCAGAGTTAGTGTAGACAGGCAGTTGTTGAGATTTCTGCAATGTGTGCATAAAACAAGAATATATTTTTGGTCCTAGAAATTGTCAGAAGAATCAATCAATGGCTTAGAAAATACTTAAGTGTCACCAATGAAGAGTATTTTGATCTTGTTGAACAGTAAGATTCTTTGGCACCCGCAACAAATAGTACCTTTCAATATTTCTGTGCCAAAGCACCTGCGTCAGGAAACCCATACATCTACACACACATACACACACATACATATAATATATATAATAATAATATCTACCTATCACCTGTGTCAGGAAACCCATACATATACACACACACACATACATACACACACACATTATCTATCACTTGTATCAGGAAACCCAAACACACACACACACTAATATCTACCTATCACCTGTGTCAGGAAACCCATACAACTACACACACACACACACACACACACACACACACACACAGATATTAGTATCTACCTATCACCTGTGTCAGGAAACCCATACATCTATACATAAACACATACACACACACATATTAATATCTGTGTCAGAAAACCCATACGTCTGTATATATATACACACATATATACTAATAGTTATCTATCACCTGTGTCAAGAAACTATATAAATCAGTCACTTTCAGTCTAATTCATAGGTAAGTCCTTCAGAACATAACTGTAGGGCTGAGAAAAGGGAAAGCAGAGAACATAAAAGAATTACTTATGACAGCCTGATGGAGATATCCTTGTCTCCACCATTTGGTGAGAAGTTAGGTTGAAATGTCTCATTATTTAAAGTTTAATACTAGTTCATTAATACTATTTAAATCCTCCCCCTAAGATAATACTTGAATTACAATGAACACTTGATAAGTGTTTCAACTTGCTAGTTGAAAGTTATTAAGAAAGATGTAAAACAGAGAAAGAGACCTGACTACTTTGGGCCCTAAGTCCTTGTTTTAATATTCAGAAGCATCTAACAATCTTTGTTCATACTTATCACAAAAATGATAAAGAGATTAACATAACCACAGCACCTAAGATTTGACATCTATCTGTTCTGTCTCATCTCTAAAAAAAATCATTCAACCATTTATAAATGATAGGATGAACAAACTTCATGAGGTCCAGATCAGTGGTCTGAGTAAGTATTCTAAACCCACTTCAAGCCATGAAATTCAAGAGTTTCTTGATTTCTAGTAAGTATAACTGTCTTCCTACATTCCAGTTGCTGATAACTCTTGAGAATCACCAAGTCACTTTACAATTAACACACCCAATTCATACGATGCTTGAACTGTTTTAGGCATGGAAACATGTGGCTCTGTTTTCCAAACTCATTTTCTTTTCTCTAACCTCATCTGTACACCTATGCACGGACTGTAGTGAAAGTCGCTCAGTCATGGCCGACTCTTTGCGACCCCACGGACTGTAGCCTGCCAGACTCCTCTTTCTATGGAATTCTCCAGGCCAGAATACTGGAGTGGGTAGTCTTTCCCTTCTCCAGGGGATCTTCTCAACCCAGGAATTGAATGGGGGTCTCCTGCATTGCAGGTGGATTCTTTACCAGCTGAGCTACCAGGGAAGCCCGTCAGGCTACTGTGTCCACAGGATTCTCCAACTAAGAATACTGGAATGGGTTGCCACAACCTCCTCCTGGGGAATCTTCCTGACCCAGGGATCGAACCCACGTCTCTTATATCTCCTGCACAAGCAGGCAGGTTCTTTACCACAAGCGCCACCTGGGAAGCCCCTTTATATACCCAGGATACACTGATTTACTTTGGTAGAATTCACTTTGGTATTCATTAATCATCCCTCAGGCCATTGCTGCGTGTTAATTTTATAAAGTATCACCAATTTTCCTACAAAGATTCAATTCTTCCAACTTTTTCTCACTTACAATAAAATATTTTCATACTACAAGTCTATAGACTTTGGCTTAAATACTCTTTCAGTTCAGTTGCTCAGTCGTGTCTGACTCTTTGAGACCCCATGAATGGCAGCACGCCAGGCCTCCCTGTCCATCACCAACTCCCGGAGTTCACTCAAACTCATGTCCATCGAGTCGGTGATGCCATCCAGCCATCTCATCCTCTGTTGTCCCCTTCTCCTCCTGCCCCCTATCCCTCCCAGCATCAGGGTCTTTTCCAATGAGTCAACTCTTCCCATGAGGTGGCCAAAGTACTGGAGTTGCAGCTTTAGCATCAGTCCTTCCAAAGAACACCCAGGACTGATCTCCTTCAGAATGGACTGGTTGGATCTCCTTGCAGTCCAAGGGACTCTCAAGAGTCTTCTCCAACACCACAGTTCAAAAGCATAAATTCTTTGGCAAGTCCTCTAATTCTTCTTCATGCTGGTCCACTGATTCCATTGATTCTATTTAAAACTTAAAATAAGCAGAATTTAATAGGTACCTGAATAAATTTTCTCCACTATCCTAAACATACTTTTTTTTTTGATGTCTGATCTTACTTGTTACCCTGAGACCATCTCATTTTTTTTTTTTTTTTAATAGAACATCTGATTTTTGACTGGACTCAAGACTCAGAGGTAAGAAGCTCTGAGAAAGGACAGCTTTCATCTCTTAGCAATCTGTTCCTGGAGTCTTTCTTTGGCCCACTTCATTCTCTTGGCCAAAAGTTGAGCATCTTCTGGAGGCTGTTCTTCATTTTTCTTAGTATGCTATTTCTTCTGACAATACATTGACATTCGTGTTGCACAATACTGGAATAACAAGATGCTGAATCTTGGGTGCTCTGGTGCTAGGTTTCTCACCTTCTTTGTTTAGGGGCTATCTCACAGCATACTGGCGGCCACACAGAGAGACCACAGTGGATTCTGCTAGCTCTTCTGCTAACCCCAAGTGATGAGCCACAGTTGTATCAGCGAGGCCAGGAATATTCTTCTCTCTCTTTTACGATGACCAAATTGAGAAGACTCAGACTGGCATCCATGTACAGATTTGCACTTTCTCCAATCCTCCTTGGTCTGTAACAGGAATGCCCCTTACTCAGTAGGAGGTGCAGGCTCTGACATGGGTCCAGACACCTCCTTCATGAGGAAACCTTGTTTGCTGGTCCCACCACTGATTCGGACCACACAACTCTTCCATTTTTCACCCGGAGCGTCAATAGCAACTTCTGTGTCCATACGCTTCTCAGAAAAGATATGAAGTTTTTGTTCATCATCCATTTCAATAAGTTTCTGACAACCAGTGGCTGGGAAAGAGATGTTCGGCTTCATCCTGAAGTGGGTCACCATACCTCCAAGGCACCACAAAAACAAAATTACACTTGATGTTCTGTTTCCCACATTCACTAGGGCAACCAATACTTGGGAAGTCATCTCCCTGACTTGGTGTTATCCAAACATCAATTCATTGTAGTAACATTAAGGTATCTGCAGAGAGTAAGTATAGCCAACCCCAAAGTCTGAGCATGCATGTGTCCTAAGTTGCTTCAGTCTTGTTCAACTCTGTGACTCTATGGATGGTGGTCCACCAGGCTCCTCTGTCCATGGAAGTCTCTGGGCAAGAGTACTGGAGTCGTTGCCATGCCCTTCTCCAGGGGATCTTCCCAACCCAGCAATCAAACCCAAGCCTCTTATTAAGTCTCCTGCATTGGTAGGCAGGTTCTCTACCACTAGTACCACCTGAGAAGCCCCCCAAATTTGAGACTCTCTCCCATAAACACATTTAAAGGATCAACAGAAAATACTTAACAGAGCACTTGCTTTTTGCTAGGAATTTAACATACATTAACCAGTTAAGCCTTACCAAACCCTATGAAGCAAATACAATTATTCTTATTCTACAGATGAGAAAACTAGACATAGTAAGTGAGCAGTGTAAACCAGGTAGTCAGGCTCTGAGCTCACTGTCTACACTTAACCACTATATGTACATCTTCTTTCACATTAATTTTTTGGGATGATCAGAGCAGGCTGCCAAAGTTTTGCTTTCTTTTTGACAAAGCAAGAAGGGGAAGTGACCTCTCACAGTTCACAGAATAGAAGGCAGAATGAAGAACCCAGACCTCCAATTCCTGTCTTCCCTAAATTAACTCACTGCTCAACACACAATGCGACCAACTGACTAAAATGAAATGAGGCTCCTTTTATTAGATTGATATTCTTTTTTCCAGGACCAGTTTTCTGGAGGGATGCTCGCACAGAAGGCTGTGTCCTCTGGCTTCAAAGTTAGTTCCTTATCTGTTGACAGTTGAGGATTTCTTTTCCCAAATTAGAACAGACTCTCACACAACTAGGAAAAGAAGAACAGCTAAACACCCTGCAGTAAGCATTAGTTGACTTGAGCTATCTTTTATTTGCTCATTGGTTCAAAAAGATAGGATAAGAATAAACTTATAGTCTTCTCTTTCTTGCTTAAGGTTTGGCTGCATTTGAGCTGCTTCTCTTTGATTCCGTGGTGTATGCGCTAAGAGCTTTATCCAGATTATGTTCATTAATCTTCACAACCCAGAAAAGCAGGTATAATTTCCCACACTTCACAGATGAGGAAACTGATTCTTATAGAGCTGAAGTTACTTGCTTTAGGTTATACAAGTATTAAAAGGTGTATGAAGTTATTAGTAAGGCAACTGGAATGAATCATGGCATAAAGATATTTTCTGAAAACTTTCTGATAAAAAAAGGAGTGCAACAATGTATCAGTAATGGGATGAATTAGAGAAGGAAATGGCAAGCCACTCCAGTATTCCTGCCAGGAAAACCCCATGGAGAGAGGAGCCTGGCAGGCTACAGCCCAAAGGGTCGGACAAGACTGAGCATCTAAGCAAGCACACACAAAGGAATGAAATCCAAGGGCTGGGGAGTCTCTTTTTAATGTGCTACAATTAAGATTCTCAAGGTGCAAGTTTAAGCAGCAAGGCTTAAAGATTTTGAAGCATCCCTTTCAATTTTCTTGTTCTATAATGATAGATTCATTTAGGTTAATGCTAAAAAACTCTCCTTCAATGGGATGACCAATGATGGAGCCAGGAACTGGAAAGAACTTTACATCGCTGGGCCCCTGTACCACTCACTTTCCCCAGTCCTTAAGACTAGCCATGAACATTTTCCGTTTGTCAGTGCAATTTCTACTTTCTTCTCTCTGGCTCATTTTTGAAACGGCGGTCCTTATCTCCAGTCTCTAGTAGCTCACACTTCTGGAAGAGTAGCCCTAACTAGCTGACCGCTCAACGTTGAAAGCCTTAGGAAATCAGCTCTATGGACCAAGGGCGGAAGCTCCCTACAAAAAGGAACACAAATCCCTCTATAAGGACTCTTTACACACATTCATCTCCCTCAAACTTCTTCGAGGGCTCCAGACAATCGCGTTGCGTCTAGTCTCCCGACTTTCCAACTACTAAGGGCCATACTCTTTACAAATGATGCCCCTTGACCTCCCTACACGATGCGGGCCAAAACCCAGTCTACGGGTATGCGGTAACACCTAGAGCGGACTCCAGACTTAGCGATCTTCCTTTCCGTGCCTTCCAAACACTTAAATCCCTTCTCCAGTCTTGGAGATCCTTTCTCCCTCACTCCCTTGGGGATTCTGTGACTCCCCAACCTCACACCTTCGTTTTTCTGCCCTCGGCCTCCTTATGTGGAGTTTTGGGCTAAAACCCGGGTCAAGCGAGACTTAAAAAATCCCGGACCCCGTCACAGCCACGAGGGGGGGGCACTCTCCAGCCCCTCCTCCTCCACGCCCCTCATACTCACATGTCACGTGCAAAGAGAGCAGGCAAAACTCAGAATCCCCGGCCCAGTAGCTGCCCGTCGCTGGGAGACAGGGCCAGCGAGGGGCCGGCCACAGACCCGGGTCCCAGAGCTCGTGGCGGAGCCAGCGTCCCTCCTAGCGACTAGCTGAGCGCCACTCTGGGAACCGGAAACAGGAAGCTCTGGGCGGCCTCTAGGCAACTGCTCCTCCCACTAGACCCCGCGGCATGTGACCGCAGAACCATTTGGCCCCTTTCCCCTTTCCGGCCTTTCAGATCCTCCCGGACGCTGATTGGCCAGGGTCGTGGGCGTTAGGCTCCTCCTCTACCGTAACAACTCCAATCCCTATCGAGAGTTGCAAGTTTAGTTCCACCTTTTCGGGTTGCCTTTCTACTAACGGGGGTCCCAGAGTCCCACCTCCTGGCCTCTTCGGCTCCGGCCCCCAGTCACGCGGGGTCACGCGCGGTCACGCTCCCTGGTAGGTTGGACGGAGGGGGCACGTGAGAGCCGTGGCGGCCCGAGAGGGCGGTGGCGGAAGCGGAAGTGCGGGGCGGAGCCTGCCCCCCAGGCCGCGGCGGGAGTTGTAGTTCTCGCGCGCGACCGCGTCTCTCCTGTGCTGGCTCAGAACGTTTACCGCCTGAGGGGGACGCTGATTCGCCGTGTGCAGGCTGCGAGTTGCTTGGTGTCCCACGTCGGCACTTAGACGATAGTGGAGAGCGATGACTGGGTCGTCATCTTGACTTTGTTAACGTCACTTTACGTCCTGTCTACGGTTTAGTACCCTAAAGTGTGATATATTCGACTTGTTTATTCGAAGTGTTACTATTCGACTTAACCTTGTCACCCCTGTGGCATTTTGTGTGATGAACACTGTAACCAATTCTGACCCGAGCAACTCCGTTTCGGTCTTTGCGTCTTGGCCGAGAGCCTTTGCGGTGTCCCTCAGGTCTGACGTCTTAGCCGCGTGTTGAAGCCCTACCCGTAGTGAGAACTCGGTTCAGATCACCAGTGACTCTGGGACTCACCCTCTTGAGAAGGAATTCCTTCGTCCTTCGAGTGCCCGCTGGTTGCTCCTATCATCTTCAGGCTGGCTTCCTTCTGCTCGGATTCCTCCGTTGCATTTGCCTCCCTCCGTCTTGGCGGATGGGGACTAGATTTTGAGTTATACTCGGCGGAGCTTGAACAGCGTTTTGAATGAAATAAAAGAAGCCAACACTTGCGTAGCCCCGCGGTGCCTGGCACTGTTGGAAGTGCTTTAGACGAGAATGAATTCACCTCCAAGCTCACCTTAATGAGGAAGTACCTTATCCCAATCTTACAGATGAATAAATTAAAGGCGATGGAGGTTAATTGACTTAACCTTGGGCTCCCCAGCTCTTGTGGAGTTAGCATTCAGTTTTCATCGTTTAGGGGTAAATTAGTTGTGTGCTGCTGCTGCTAAGTCGCTTCAGTCGTGTCCGACTCTGTGCGACCCCATAGACGGCAGCCCACCAGGCTCCCCTGTCTCTGGGATTCTCCAGGCAAGAACACTGGAGTGGGTTGCCATTTCCTTCTCCAAATTAGTTGTATACGTGTATAGAATCCATCCTGAGTTTGTTTTTAATTAACTGGGGCATTCAGTTCAGGCTAGGTGGCATATTTGGGTTGGGTTTGGATGTGTCTTTTAAAAAAAATTGAAAGATGAGTTGCTTTCTGGTAATAAAAGTAACTTGTAATCAGAAAACACAGTACTATTAATCAAAAATCCATAAAGTTACCACGAGGTTGTGTATTTCCTTCATGAGGGTTATTCCTTTCCTCTTTAAAAAAAAAAAAAACCTTAAGTATTTCTCCATATCATGAAATTTACAAATACATTTTTAAATGGTTGTATAATTAGCTGCATGGATTGCCAGTCATTTAAGTCATTTCTATTGATTTGACCTTTTCAATTTATTCAAGTTTGGGGGATACAGCAGGGAAAAAAAGCAAAAATCCCCTTTACAATGAACTTTAATTCTAAAATTGATGTTCATTTGTTGGTCATTTCAGAAGTCTTCCTCTTGGTCATTTCCCAGAGTAGTGTTGGGCTGGAGGGAGAGAAGTGTACATGTGGGAGGTGGAGAAAGGTACTGAAATGCAACTGAGTAGGGCTTCCAAGTCCCCACTCCAGTACTCTTGCCTGGAAAATCCCATGGATGGAGGAGCCTGGTGGGCTGCAGTCCACGGGGTCGCTGAGAGTCGGACAGGACTCAGCGACTTCACTTTGACTTTTCACTTTCATGCATTGGAGAAGGAAATGGCAACCCACTCCAGTGTTCTTGCCTGGAGAATCCCAGGAACGGCGGAGCCTGGTGGGCTGCCGTCTATGGGGTCACACAGAGTCGGACATAACTGAAGTGACTTAGCAGCAGTGGCGGCAGCAGCGGCAGCACCATCAGCAGCAGCAGGGCTTCCCAGTAAAGAATCC
>NW_011494853.1:134243-144060 GCF_000754665.1 Bison bison bison | reverse complement strand
AATCCCCAGTCGGTAAGATCCTCTGAGAAGGAAATGGCAACCCACTCTGATATTCTTTCCTGGGAAATCCCATGGACAGAGGAGCCTGGCAGACTACAGTCTATGGGATTGCAAAAGAGCTGGACAGAACTTAGAAACTAAACAACAACAAAAGTGGAATAATTTCTTCTTCAGGAGTGGGGGCAAGGGATAACTTCCTTTTCCATCCAGTTGCAAATGACCTGGGTCACTCCCTGCTTCTTGGGCTCAGGGGCCTTTCTGGGAGCCATCTGTCAGAACTGATCTCAAAGATCTTGTCAGAGGTACAAGTTGAAGTTAGAGGTTATTTTTTGCCTTCCTGCTCTGGGCCTGTAGCTCTTCATTAGCAAGGATGCTCCCCACACTGCACCACATCCATCCTCTCCTCCCACACGCAAAGTAATGGGGTCTACTGATGGGATCTAATAAACTAGTTTACTTTGTTTAGAAAGTGGTTTTATTCACATATACACATGACTGTACATAGAATAGATTACTAATAATAACCTACTTAATAGCACAGGAAGCTCTATTCAGCACTCTGTAATTACCTATATATGCAGCTGACAACACCCTTATGGCAGAAAGGGAAGAATGACTAACGAGCCTCTTGAAAGTTGAAAGAGGAGAGTGAAAAAGTTGGCTTAAAGCTCAACATTCAGAAAACTGAGATCATGGCATCCGGTCGCATCACTTCATGGCAAATAGATGGGGAAACAATGGAAACAGTGGCTGACTTTATTTTTTGGGCTCCAAAATCACTGCAGGTGGTGAGTGCAGCCATGAAATTAAAAGACGCTTATGAAGCAACTGACAAACAACTAATCTCAAAAATATACAAGCAACTCCTACAGCTCAATTCCAGAAAAATAAATGACCCAATCAAAAAATGGGCCAAAGAACTAAATAGACATTTCTCCAAAGAAGACATACAGATGGCTAACAAACACATGAAAAGATGCTCAACATCACTCATTATCAGAGAAATGCAAATCAAAACTACTATGAGGTACCATTTCACGCCAGTCAGAATGGCTGTGATCCAAAAGTCTACAAGCAATAAATGCTGGAGAGGGTGTGGAGAAAAGGGAACCCTCTTACACTGTTGGTGGGAATGCAAAGTAGCACAGCCACTATGGAGAACAGTGTGGAGATTCCTTAAAAAACTGGAAATAGAACTGCCTTATGATCTAGCAATCCCACTGCTGGGCATACACACTGAGGAAACCAGAAGGGAAAGAGACACGTGTACCCCAATGTTCATCACAGCACTGTTTATAATAGCCAGGACGTGGAAGCAACCTAGATGTCCATCAGCAGATGAATGGATAAGAAAGCTGTGGTACATATACACAATGGAGTATTACTCAGCCACTAAAAAGAATTCATTTGAATCAGTTCTAATGAGATGGATGAAACTGGAGCCTATTACACAGAGTGAAGTAAGCCAGAAAGAAAGACACCAATACAGTATACTAACATATATATATGGAATTTAGAAAGATGGTAACAATAACCCTGTATACGAAATAGCAAAAGAGACACTGATGTATAGAACAGTCTTATGGACTCTGTGGGAGAGGGAGAGGGTGGGAAAATTTGGGAGAATGGCATTGAAACATGTATACTATCATGTATGAGATGAGTCGCCAGTCCAGGTTTGATGCACGATACTGGGTGCTTGGGGCTGGTGCACTGGGACGACCCAGAGGGATGGTATGAGGAGAGAGGAGGGTTCAGGATGGGGAACACATGTATACCTGTGGCGGATTCATTTCGATATTTGGCAAAACCAATACAATATTGTAAAGTTTAAAAATAAAATTAAAAAATAAGTAAATAAATAAATATACTGTGGCAGGAAAATAAATAAATAAATAAAAGACGCTTGTTCCTTGGAAGGAAAGTTATGACCAACCTAGACAGCATATGAAAAAGCAGAGACATTACTTTGCCAACAAAGGCCCGTCTAGTCAAGGCTATGGTTTTTCCAGTGGTCATGTATGGATGTGAGAGTTGGACTATAAACAAAGCTGAGCACCAAAAAATTGATGCTTTTGGACTGTGGTGTTGGAGAAGACTCTTGAGAGTCCCTTGGACTGCAAGGAGATCCAAGCAGTCCATCCTAAAGGAGATCAGTGCTGGGTGTTCATTGGAAGGACTGATGTCAAAGCTGAAACTCCAATACTTTGGCCACCTGATGCTGACTCATTTGAAAAGACCCTGATGCTGGGAAAGACTGAAGGCAGGAGGGGAAGGGGACAACAGAAGATGAGATGGTTGGATGGCATCACTGACTCTATGGACATGAGTTTGGGTGAACTCCGGGAGTTGGTGATGTACAGGGAGGCCTGGCGTGCTGTGGTTCACGGGGTCGCAAAGAGTCGGACACGACTGAGCGACTGAACTAAAGTGAACTGATCTGAATGACCTATATGGGAAAAGAATCTAAAAAAAAGTGGATATATGTGTATGTATAACTGACACTTTGCTATACAGCCGAAACTAACACAACATTGTAAATCAACAATACTCTGGTAAAAAGTATTAAGAAAGTGATTCCAGGAGGTTCTTAAAATCAAATGCTAAGGATGCCTCTTCTTTCCTATATGCAGAAAAGGGAAGGGTGCTTGAAAGAGCTAGGTATTCTGAATCCTTCCTTCAATTCATTGCTTTGAGGTCGTGTGTATATGTCAATAGAACTGCTTTCTAAACAAAGTAAATTGAGATGGGAACTTCATTGGGAATGCCTTTTTTTAAGCTCTCAACAGGTTTGTTCTGTATGAATTGTGTGTAATGGATTTTTCTATGGTTTCACTATCAAATATACTCTATTATATTTTCTGATCTGTTCAGTGATCTTTCAAAATTTGTTTGGTAGCTTCTCAGTCCCATTATACATCATGTATTTAATTTGCCCTCTTGAACCAGATTTCGATCTTGAACTTTTATTGGTGCTATCCTTTTAAAAATGATCATATTTAACGTATTTCAAGAACTAAATATATAATTTTCAATTTTAATATAACTTAAAATTTTTAGAAGAGATGCAAGAATAGTACAAAGAACTCTTGCATAGACTACCAGATTCACCAAGTGTTTACATGTTGCCCCATTTGCTTTGTTAGTCTCTTTCGTGCTTTTCCATCCTCCCTACACACACAGGCATACACGTTTATTTTGAACAATATGAGGGTAGGTTCCCCTTTACCACTAAGTATTACTGCTAAGTACATCAGTGTGTATTTCCTAAGAATAAAGACATTCTTATATTAGTACAGTATAATTATCAAAATTAGGATCTATAGCACTTTTTTCCCTTTCCCAACCATGGAAACCAAGTCAGAGTGACACATTGCAATTAGTTGTCATTTTTCTTTATCGTATTTGACCTTGACATTTTGAAAAGTACAGGCCATTTATTTTGTAGAATGTCTCTCATTTTGGTTTGGTCTGATGTTGCCTCATGATTTAGGTATGCATTGCTTGATAGGATTAAGAGAGAAATATTGTGTCACACTCAGGATCCCATCAGAAGACAGACACCACGTAAGGGATTTTTAAGGAAAAATTTTGTGTAAAGAATTGTTTCTTAGTAAAAAATAATTACTAAAAGGGGTAAGAGAGGACTGTAATAGTTGTGCAGAAGTCGGAACTACAAAATATAGCTACAGCCTTGAGGGCTGAAATTGAGTTAACAAGAAAGCGACTTAGAAACCTAAGGTAAGTGCTACCTTGCCAACCACATGGGAGAGATTCAGACCTTTGAAAAAAGAGTGTGGTTCCTGCCACAGGAATTTGCAGGTGACTGATGATATGACAGAAAAATTGCCAGAGGGCTTGGGTCACTAGGTGAACTGTCAGTGGGAGCCTCTTTATGATGGCTTCTTTGTCCTTTTGACTGGTCCCTGTAATTTTTTGAGCAGTTTTTTTACTTTTGGGTACATAGATGTTCCATGTGGGTCTTGAACTTTTCTTACCCTAGTATCAGTCATATCTCAAAGGGGGCCTGGTTCCTTTTAGTGTAGAAGGGTATTGAGAAACTGAGATCTGATTACAGTGCATGTTTATTGTTACTTGTGATCATTGCTTTTGCCTTTCTCAGCAGACAGGAAATCTATATATCTTGCCAAAGGTGAGACATCATCACCAATTATATTCAGTATATTTATATGTTTGCTCATACATGAGAAAAATACAGGAAGTAGTTTTATAGCTGGTAGAGAAAGTCTACTAATTAGAGTTCAATATTTGTTTAAAGCTTTATTTTTTGTTGTTGCAGTAAAATGTATAAATCATGAAATTCACAACTGTTAAGTATATAATTCAGTGAATCTTGGTAAGTGCATCACAACTATCAGTTCAATTCAGTTGCTCAGTTGTGTCTGACTCTTTGAGATCCCATGAATTGCAGCACGCCAGGCCTCCCTGTCCGTCACCAACTCCCGGAGTTTACTCAAACTCACATCCATCGAGTCGGTGATGCCATCCAGCCATCTCATCCTCTGTCATCCCCTTCTTGTCCTGCCCCCTATCCCTCCCAGCATCAGAGTCTTTTCCAATGAGTCAACTCTTCACATGAGGTGGCCAAAGTATTGAAGTTCCAGCTTTAGCATCAGTCCTTCCAAAGAACACCCAGGACTGATCTCCTTCAGAATGGACTGGTTGGATCTCCTTGCAGTCCAAGGGACTCTCAAGAGTCTTCTCCAACACCACAGTCCAAAAGCATCAATTCTTCGGCGCTCAGCTTTCTTCACAGTCCAGCTCTCATATCCATACATGACTACTAGAAAAACTATAACACCCTCTAATCCAGATTTAGAAAAATTTCATCACCCAAGATAATTTCTTCATGCCCCTTTCCAGTCATTTCTCCTAGCCCTAGAGGCTCTGAAATTTTTACCATGGATTAATTTTGTCTATTCCAGAATTTCATATAAAATTGAATTATATATTGGGTTGGCCGAAAGGTTCATTTGTTTTTTTCTGTAAGATGGCTCTAGTAGCACTTCAGTTCAGTTGCTCAGTCGTGTCCGACTCTTTGTGACCCCATGAATTACACCATGCCAGGCCTCCCTGTCCATCACCAACTCCTGGAGTTCACCCAAACTCATGTGCATCGAGTTGGTGATGCCATCCAGCCAACTCATCCTCTGTCGTCCCCTTCTCCCCCTGTCCCCAATCCCTCCCAGCATCAGAGTCTTTTCCAATGAGTCAACTCTTCACATGAGGTGGCCAAAGTATTGGAGTTTCAGCCTGAGCATCAGTCCTTCCAATGAACACCCAGGACTGGTCTCCTTTAGGATGGACTGGCTGGATCTGCTTGCAGTTCAATGGACTTGCAAGAGTCTTCTCCAGCACCACAGTTGAAAAGCATCAATTCTTCAGCGCTAAGCTTTCTTCACAGTCCAACTCTCACATCCATACATGACCACTGGAAAAACCATAGCCTTGACTAGACAGACCTGTGTTCTCAAAGTAATACCTCTGCTTTTTAATATGCTATCTAGGTCATAACTCGGGGAAGGCAATGGTACCCCACTCCAGCACTCTTGCCTGGAAAATCCCATGGATGGAGGAGCCTGGTGGGCTGCAGTCCATGGGGTCGCTAGGAGTCGGACATGACTGAGCAACTTCACTTTCACTCTTTACTTTCATGCACTGGAGAAGGAAATGGCAACCCACTCCAGTGTTCTTGCCTGGAGAATACCAGGGACGGGGGAGCCTGGTGGGCTGCTGTCTCTGGGGTCGCACAGAGTCAGACACGACTGAATCGACTTAGCAGCAGCAGCAGCAGTAGCATGTCATAACTTTCCTTCCAAGCAGTAAGCGTCTTTTAATTTCATGGCTGCAGTCACCATCTGCAGTGATTTTGGAGCCCCAAAAAATAAAGTCTGACGCTGTTTCCACCGTTTCCCCATCTATTTCCCATGCAGTGATGGGACCAGATGCCATGATCTTTGTTTTCTGAATGTTGAACTTTAAGCCAACTTTTTCACGCTCCTCTTTAACTTTCATCAAGAGGCTTTTTAGTTCCTCTTCACTTTTTGCCATAAGAGTGGTGTCATCTGCATATCTGAGGTTATTGATATTTCTCCCTGCAATCTTGATTCCGGCTTGTGCTTCTTACAGCCCAGCGTTTCTCATGATGTACTCTGCATAGAAGTTAAATAAACAGGCTGACAATATACAGCCTTGATGTACTCCTTTTCCTATTTGGAACCAGTCTGTTGTTCCATGTCCAGTTCTAACTGTTGCTTCCTGACCTGCATACAGGTTTATCAAGAGGCAGATCAGGTGGTCTGGTATTCTCATCTCTTTCAGAATTTTCCAGTTTATTGTGATCCACACAGTCAAAGGCTTTGGCATAGTCAATAAAACAGAAATAGATGTTTTTCTGGAACTCTCTTGCTTTTTCCATGATCCAGCAGATATTGGCAATTTGATCTCTGGTTCCTCTGCCTTTTCTAAAACCAGCTTGAACATCTGGAAGTTTACAGTTCACTTATTGCTGAAGCCTGGCTTGGAGAATTTTGAGCATTACTTTGCTAGCATGTGAGATGAGTGCAATTGTGTGGTAGTCTGAGCATTCTTTGGCATTGCCTTTCTTTGGGATTGGGATGAAAACTGACCTTTTCCAATCCTGTGGCCACTGCTGAGTTTTCCAAATTTGCTGGCATATTGAGTGCAGCACTTTCACAGCATCATCTTTTAGGATTTGAAATAACTGGAATTCCATCACCTCCACTAGTTTTGTTTATAATGATGCTTCCTAAGGCCCACTTGACTTCACATTCCAGGGTGTCTGGCTCTAGGTGAGTGATCACACCATCATGGTTATCTGGGTCATGAAGATATTTTTTGTATAGTTCTTCTGTGTATTCTTGCCACCTCTTCTTAATATCTTCTGCTTCTGTTAGGTGCCTACCATTTCTGTCCTTTATTGAGCCCATCTTTGCATGAAATGTTCCCTTGGTATCTCTAATTTTCTTGAAGAGATCTTTGGTCTTTCCCATTCTATTGTTTCCCTCTATTTCTTTGCATTGATCACTGGTGGAGGCTTTCTTATCTCTCCTTGCTATTCTTTGGAAGTCTGCATTCAAATGGGTATATCTTTCTTTTTCTCCTTTGGCTTTAGTTTCTCTTCTTTTCTCAGCTATTTGTAAGGCCTTGTCAGAAAACCACTTTGCCTTTTTGCATTTCTTTTTCTTGGGGATGATCTTGATCAGTGCCTTCTGTACAATATCATGAACCTCCGTGTCTATCAGATCTCTTCCTTTGAATCTGTCACTTCCACTGTATAATCATAAGGGATTTGATTTAGGTCATACCTGAATGGTCTAGTGGTTTTCCCTACTTTCTTCAATTTAAGCCAATTTTAAATTAATTTTTTTTTTTTGTATAATTGAGTCAAGGTCAGTTTTTTTCCCATGTTGATATATAGGTCTTCCAGTAACATTTGTTGACTTTTCTTTCTCCTTAAGTTGCTTTGTACATTTGTTGAAAATCAGTTGACTGTATAAATGTGGTTCTATTGCTAGACTTAATTCTGTTCCATTGATCTTCTTGTTTATTATTATGCCAAAAATACGCTGTCTTGATTCTTCTAATTTTATAAGTCTTGAAGTAAGCTAGTGTAAATCTTCCTTTTATTTCAAGATACAGAAATATAATAGAATTCTATATCACCAAACTACTATTTAACAGAAAAATCTGTAATCACTTTTAAAAATCCAGATGTATATCAGAATTATCTTGGAATTTTTTTGAAAAATACAAATGCCCAGGTATTATAGCTTTTTCCCTCCAAAACTCCAGATATGTTTCTAACGAGCAGCCATGTTTAAAAACAACAGGACTATATGATGATCTTTATTTTTATCTAGCTTGTTTCACTTTTTTTATTTCATATTCAGTAATCCCATTTTAGTTTATGTTTTCCAGTTTCTCCATCTATTTTTTTTTATGTTCTTTCTCAAGACTTTATGAAGCATAGTAGAAAAGCTTTTGTATACATATATATAAATAGTATGTATAAGATATATTTTAGAAAATTTATGAATTTTTGCCTAACTAAAAAATTTATGATATTTTGATTCCACTTACTTGACTTAGTATGAATAGAATGGTAGATGTCTAATTAAAAAAATATATGCAAGAAGCAACAAAGGTTTACTGTATAGTACAGGGAACTATAGTCAATCTCTTGTAATAAGCTGTAGTGGAAAGTAATCTTAAAAATCATATATGTGTATATGTTTAATTGAATCACCTTGCTCTGCACCTGAAGCATTATAAGTCAACTATACTTTAATAAAATATATATATTAAGGAAAAAAAGTTTATCAGTCAATAATCTTATCAAAGAACCAAATTTTGGTTTTGTTAATTTTTCTATTGATTGGTTTTTAAAATTTCTATTGCTTGATTTCTATTGCTGCTTGATTTCAGATTTTAAAATTCTGACCTTTCTTCTGCTTACTTTGGTTTTAATTTGCCCTTCTTTTTCTATTTTCTTAAACTTGATTATTTAAAGTCTTTCTGCTTCTGTATTCACTTATAGCTTTAGAATTCCCTCTAAGCCTCTGTTTTAGCTGTGTTCTACAAATTTTCCTATTGTGTTTTTATAATAATTAATATTTTCAAAATTTGACCCATGTATTATTTAGAAATGTGTGCATTTTTTTTTTTAGATGTACAAAAAGTCACCTTAATTACTCTGTGCTGTGGATAGTTGCTCAGTTGTGTCTGGCTCTTTTTGACTCCATGGACTGTAGCCCTCTGTCCATGGGGATTCTCCAGGCAAGAATACTGGAGTGGATAGCCATTCCCTTCTCCAGGGGATCTTCCCAACTCAGGGACTGAACCCAGGTCTCCCACATTGCAAGCAGATCCTTTGCTGTCTGAGCCACTAGGGAAGCCCAAGAATACTGGGGTGCCTATTCCTTCTCCAGGGGACCTTCCTGACCCAGGAATTGAACTGGGGTCTTTTGCATTACAGGCGGATTTTTTTTACCAGCTGAGCTATCCAGGAAGCCCATGATTGGCATATATCATTGTGTAAATTTAAGGTGTGCAACCTGATGATTTGATACATATTTATGTTGTGAAATGATTACCACAGTAAAGTTAATTTCTAAATCAGTCAGCTCACATACTTACCTTTATTTTTTTATGACAGGAATAACATTTAAGATTTACTCTCAGCAAATTTGAAGTATACAATACAGTGTTGTTAGGTATAGCCACTATATTGTACTTTAAATCTCTAGAATTTATTCATCTTGTAACTGGAAGCTTGTACCTTTTGACCAACATCTCTCCATTTCTCCTTCCCTGGTCCCTGACAGCCACTGTTATACTTTCTCTTTCTATGAGTTCGGGGTCTATCCATGTTGTCACAAGTAGCAGAATTTCCTTCTCTTCTGTTTTATGGCTGAATGATATAAAGATCTTCATGACCCAGATACCCATGATGGTGTGATCACTCACCTAGAGCCAGACATCCTGGAATGTGAAGTCAAGTGGGCCTTAGGAAGCATCACTATGAACAAAGCTAGTGGAGGTGATGGAATTCCAGTTGAGCTATTTCAAATCCTGAAAGATGATGCTGTGAAAGTGCGGCACTCAATATGCCAGCACATTTGGAAAACTCAGCAGTGGCCACAGGACTGGAAAAGGTCAGTTTTCATCCCAATCCCAAAGAAAAGCAATGCCAAAGAATGCTCAGACTACCATACAATTGCACTCATCTCACATGCTAGCAAAGTAATGCTCAAAATTCTCCAAGCCAGGCTTC
>NW_011494853.1:99428-134143 GCF_000754665.1 Bison bison bison | reverse complement strand
AACAGACTGGTTCCAAATAGGAAAAGGAGTACGTCAAGGCTGTATATTGTCAGCCTGTTTATTTAACTTCTATGCAGAGTACATCATGAGAAACGCTGGGCTGGAGGAAGCACAAGCTGGAATCAAGATTGCCAGGAGAAATATCAATAACCTCAGATGTGCAGATGACACCACCCTTATGGCAGAAAGGGAAGAAGAACTAAAGAGCATCTTGATGAAAGTGAAAGAGGAGAGTGAAAAAGTTGGCTTAAATTCAACATTCAGAAAAGTAAGATCATGGCATCTAGTCCTATCACTTCATGGCAAATAGATGGGGAAACAGTGGAAACAGTTTAGTCAATTGAACTGAACTGAACATACATGCATACATACGTATATGTATATATAAATGTGAGACAGATATATGTCTTACATTTTCTTTAACCATTCATTAATTGATGGACACATGTTATTGCCATGTCTTAACCATGAAAAATGATGCTGCAGTGAACATGGAGGCACAGTATCTCTTTGAGAATGTGACTTAATTTCCCTTGGATATGTCCCCAGAAATGGAATTTCTGGATCATATGGTAGTTTTATTTTTAAGTTTTTGAGGAACCTCCATACTGTTTTTCGTAGTGGCTGAACCAATAGTGTTATTCTGTTACCTTACTAAAAATATCATTCTGTTGTCTTTCTCTTTTTTGGTTTCTGATGAAAATTCAGCTACCATTCATGTCATTGTTATCCTTTGTTAATGTGTTATTTTAGTCTGACTGCTTGCAACCTTTTCTCTTTATCCTTGGTTTTCAGCAGTTTTATCACATTATTCTTTATGTGTGATATTCCTTTTATCCTCATTGGGATTCATTTTCTCATAGCTGTTAAGTTTTGCACTATATTTGGGGATTATTTGACCATTAATTCTTCAAATTCTTGTGCTTCTCTATTACATTTCTCCTGTATTTCTAGAACCTTATAAATATAGCACTTACGTTACACTACTTGACATTATCCTACAGGTCACTAAAACTCTGGGAACTCAAGAGAAGTTCATTTCTTCCTCTTTTCTTCATATTAGATAATTCTTAGCAATAGATCTTCACATTCACTGACTTTTTCTTTTGTTCTCTCAAATTTGCTGTTAATCTCATTTTAAAAAAAATGTTAAAGTAAAAATTTGTGGATTTTTTTTCTGTTTTAGAATATTCACTTGGTTCTATTTTATAGTTTCTACTTCTCTGCTGAACTTCTTCAAAGTTTCAAAGATAGTAGAAAGCATTCCTTTATACCCTTCACCCCACTCCCCCAATGTCAACATTTAAATAATCATGGTACATTTGTCAAAGCCAAGAAATAAACATTGCTACATTATTATTAACTAACTCCAGGTTTTCTTTGAATCTCACCAGTTTTCCATTATTATTTTTTTTCCTACTCCAGAATGTAACCCATTTACATTTAGTTTTTTACATTTGCATTTAGTTTTCCTTATTTTGTAGTTTTCTCTGGTGTTTTATGTGTTATGACCTTGATGAATTTGAAGAGTAGTGATTAGATATTCAGAATACTTCTCTTCATGGGAAATAGATGGGGAAACAGTGGAAACAGTGTCAGACTTTATTTTTTGGGGCTCCAAAATCACTGCAGATGGTGATTGCAGCCATGAAATTAAAAGACACCTACTCCTCGGAAGGAAAGTTATGACCAACCTAGATAGCATATTCAAAAGCAGAGACATTACTTTGCCAACAAAGGTCCATCTAGTCAAGGCTATGGTTTTTCCAGTGGTCATGTATGGATGTGAGAGTTGGACTGTGAAGAAAGCTGAGCCCGAAGAATTGATGCTTTTGAACTGTGGTGTTAGGGAAGACTCTTGAGAGTCCCTTGGACTGCAAGGAGATCCAACCAGTCCATTCTAAAGGAGATCAGTCCTGGGTGTTCATTGGAAGGACTGATGCTAAAGCTGAAACTCCAATACTTTGGCCACCTGATGCGAAGAGCTGACTCATTGGAAAAGACCCTGATGCTGGGAGGGATTGGGGGCGGGAGGAGAAGGGGACGGCAGAGGATGAGATGGCTGGATGGCATCACGACTCGATGGACGTGAGTTTGAGTCAACTCTAGGAGGTGGTGATGGACAGGGAGGCCTGGTGTGCTGCGATTCATGCGGTTGCAAAGAGTCGGACATGACTGACCGACTGAACTGAACTGAACTGAGAATACTTCTCAGACTGTAGTGATTTGATTATTTTTCATGTTTGTCTGATGTTAAGGGTTTTGGTGAAATATACTTTAGTGATTAGGTGTCTTTCTCATTGCATCATGTTCAGGTGCATGATATCAACAAGACATCTCTAATGGTTCACACTTTTAACCCTGTTCATGAGTTTCAGTTGTATATGCCAGGTTTCTCTGACATAAAATTACTGTATTTCACATCCATACCTTATTATTCAGAAGTGAGTCGCTAAGTCTTGCCAATGCTCAAGGGGAGAAGGAATAAATTGCACATCATGAGGCAGGAATATCTCCATATATTGTTTGGAATCTCTGTAAGGAAAGTTTTAACTTCTCCCCCATTTATGTATTTATTCAGTTATTTATTTAAATCAGTACAGATTTAGAGGAGTGACATCAGCATGATGGCAGAGAAGGAGAGTCCAACCTCTGTCCTTCCCACAAAGAACAACAATTAGACAGGTATCTACTAACAAAAATTGCTCTGGGTGACCTCAAGAGTTCACTTAAGAAGCATTAGCAACACAACAGAGCCAAAAACTTGAGAATAACCATGAAAAAAAAATGGTAGGAAAAACAGTTTCATTTTGCCTGCATCATTCCTTCTTTATGTATATGAAGGAAGTCAACTTCATGTTAATTAATCAACTAATTTCTGACAAAGGAATCAAGTCTGTACAATGGAGAAAGGATAGTCTCTTAAATAAATGATATTGGGAAAACTGGATTGTTTTTGTTGTTAGCTGCTAAGTCATGTCTGACTCTTTACAACCCCATGGACTATAACCTATCAGGCTTCTCTGTCCATGGGATTTCTACATGCAAAGGAATGAAATTGCCCCCCCCCCTTTTTTTTTTACATCATGCACAAAAATGACTCAGAATGGATTAAAAAATTAAAAGTAAGATCTGAAACCATGAAACCCCTAGTAGGAAACATAGGGGGAAACCTCCTTGACCTGGTCTTGGCAATGAGTTTTTTGGAATATACACCAAAAGCACAGGCAACTAAGCCAAAATAAATATGTAGGACTACAGCAAATCTACCTGGAGAGGGAAATGGCAACCCACTCCAGTACTCTTGCCTGGAAAATTCCATGGATGGGTGAGCCTGGGAGGCTACAGTCCATGGGGTCGCAAAGAGTCGGACATGACTGAGTGACTTCACTTTCTTTCTTTCTATAGTTCCTTTTGGAGGAGGAAATGGTAACCCACTCCAGTGTTCTTGCCTGGAGAATCCCATGGACAGAGGGGCCTGGTGGGGCTGTGGTCTATGGCGTTGCAGAGTCGGACACGACTAAGCAACTAACACACACACACACACAAAATCAAACTGTTTCTGCAGGGCAAAGAAAAATCAAAATGAATGGAAGTGTAAATTTGTATAATCACTATGAGAAAGAACATTGAGGCCCCTCAAAAAATGAAAAATAGAGCCACCATATGATGCAGCAATCCCACTTCTGGGTATGTATCCAAGAAAAAATCACTATTTCAAAGAGATACCCGCACTATTATGTTCTTTGCAGCATTACTCAAAATGACTGTGATATGGAAACAGCCTTTGTGTCTGGTGATAGATGAATGAATAAAGAAAATGTGAGATGTATGTATAAAAAGGAAAATTATTCAACTTTTAGAAAGAAGGGAATTCTGCCATTCTGCCACAGCATAGATAAACCCAGAGGATATTATCTAAGTGAAACTGTCTGCAGAAAGACCAATCTCACATGATCTCACTATTTGAAACTAAAAAGGTTGAACTCATAGTAACACAGGGTAGAAAGGTTACCAGGGATTGGTGGGTGGAGGAAAATGGGAACTATTGATCAAGGGTATAAACTTTCAGTTATAAGATGAGTAAGTTCTTGAGACCTAATGTATATCATAGTGATGACCGTTTACTTGAAATTTTCTAAGAGAGCAGATTTCAAGTGTTACCACCACTACATAACACACACACACACACACATGTTAACTATTGGAGGTGATGGATATTTTTATTAATTTTATTGTAATTATTTCACAATGAATACTTATATCAAAACTTTCACATTGTATATCTTAAATGTATACAATCTTTATTTGTTGAGAATAAATAAAAATAAGTTGCTGTGGATTCATAAATTCTTTTTTTTTTAATTCCTGGGTTATAATGCAATACATCCAATACTTACAATATAATCCAATTAATTTTATTGCTCTTAATTGTTTCATTTTGGATTTCAGGAGCTTTTCCAGCACTAAAAGACTGAAAGATGCTCCAGGTTCATCTTGTGTATTTTCCATCCTGGGCCTAGAATTAGTCATTTCCTCAAGGAGCCCTGGTTCTTAGGTTACCTTCCTTTTTTCCTTCTTCCTTTTTTTTTTTTTTAAAAACATCTTAACCATTTTAAAGTTTGTCGGTTCAGTAGTGTTAAGTATTGTTATGGACTGAATATTTGTGTCGCCTCCCACCCCCAAGTTCATATGCTGAAGGCTTAACCTCCAGTGTGGCTCTATTGGAGAAGGGCCTGTAAGGAAGTAATAATTAAGGTTAATGACTTCATAACAGTGGGGTCCTAATCTGAGCAGCTTAGTGTCCTTATCAGAAGAGACAGTACAGAGCTCCCTTGCTCTCTCTCTTTTGTATACCTGCACAGAGCAAAGGCCATGTGAGACCATAGTGAGAAGGTAGCTGCTGCAACCCAAGGTGGGTGGTCTCACTAGACCCCAGTTCTTCAGGCCTGTTAATTGTGGATTTCCAGTGTCTGTAACAGTGAGAAAATAAATTTCGATTGTTTAAGCCTATGGCATTTTGCCATGACAGCCTAGGCAGACTAATACAAGTATATTCACATTGTTATGTAGCCAATCTCCAGAAGTTTTTCGTGTTGCAAAACTGAAACTCTTAAGCCATTAAACAACAACCCATTTCTCCCCCTCCCCAGTTCCTGGCCACCACCAATCTATTTTCTGTTTGTATGAATTTGAATGTTTTGGATACTTCATACAAGTGGAAAGAATCACAAAGTGTTTGTCTTTTTGCAATCAGTGTATTTCCTTTCTGCCTGCAATGCAGGAGAGGCAGGAGATGTGGGTTCGATCCCTGGGTCAGGAAGATCCCCTGAAGGAAGAAAACTTCAAGAAGGAAGTGCAGCCAACTCCACTTTTCTTGCCTGGAAAATTCCATGGACAGAGGAGCCTGGCAGGCTATAGTCCCTGAGGTTGCAAAGAGTTGGACAAGAGTGAAGCAGAAACTAAACTAAGGCCTTCAAGGTTTATCCATGTTATGGGATGTGACAGGATTTTCTTCATTTTAAGGACTGAATATTATTTCACTGTATGTGTTTGTTGGGGCCCAGGGTAGACTACCCCCAAATGTGCCTCAGTGGCACATTGATTATTCTCAATTAAAGTTACTTAAGAAATGGCCTATTCAAGAGTGACTCTGTGGCCTTCCTCTCTGTCTCCCTGAAAGCAGGAAGTAAGCCTCTTCTGTGAAAGGAGTGCTTCCCACCTCTGGAGGTACTGATAGAAGTCCACCCTTTTCACCAAAGACAGAATTTGGGGCCAAGAATCTCGTATAAACAAACCTTGTTACTTCTTTTATTTATTACCCCAGTGCCCAACTCTGTCTATATTCTTCACTGATTGGTCACTCAAAACCCAAGTTTCTTTGCCTTGTCAGCTCCTCACAAATTTATTGTTTCTTTGTCTGCGAAATATAAAAGCTGCCTGCTTTGGTCACCTCTTAGGTCCCATTTCTATGAATCCTCCATGTTCATGAATTAAAATGTTTTTCTTTCTCCTGTTAATCTGTCGTGTCAATTTTATTATTAGTCCAGCCACAAGTACTCTAGAGGGGTGTGTGTGGGGGATTTCCTCCTCCCCAACATATATATAGACCACATTTTGTTTATGTTGTCTTCCTTTTAAGGGCATCAACATTCATTCTCAAAGGCAGCTCAATTATTGGTGGATCTTTTTGTCCGGTTGTGCTTTGTTTCTTTGTTTGCCCTGGTCAGCACTGCACCACCACTGGTGCACGACCACAGAAGTTCATCTCAGCAGGGACCACAGAGTCTTGTTCTATCTGTCATCTGGCTCTCGGCCAGGGACTTAGAGAATGAGCTCACATGATGGCTTTTGGACACCTTTCTCTGTGCCACTTTCTCATGTCAGTCACCCTGATCTGCAAATTCCAGGTATGTGAAAGACTGAAGGCAGGAGGAGAAGGGGACGACAGAGGATGAGATGGTTGGATGGCATCACTGACTCAATGGACACTGACTCAATGGACATTGAGTATGAGCAAACTCCAGGAGATGGTGAAGGACCGGAAGCCTGGCGTGCTACAGTCCATGGGGTCGCAAAGAATCAAACATGACTGAGTGACTGAACAACAACAAGCAGCTCAAGACTTGGATCTCTGCCTCCTCAGCTTCATGAGACTCCTGCTCTATTTTAGGATTCATTTTCCTGTTTTGGGCTGGAAAGTGGTCCTAGGCAGAATACCAGAGTGACCTTAGCGCTTACCTTTGTGCGTTGTGTTCTCTCAAGGGTCACAGTGCTGCCTGATCCATCCCTGAAAACAGCTGCCTCATGTATTTTGTCATGTAGAGTGTTTTGGCTGAAGGCCAAGTCCAGTATCACTCTGTCCCGGCCGGAAATAGAATTTTATTAGTTTTTAATTACTATGCTCTCCCTGTTTCTCTTCCCTCGCTTCTGTCTTTATACATTCTGACTTGGTGACCTTATCTATTCCTGGAATTTAAGTTCCCTTTTATTGTCTTTAACTTTTTATTTCAATTTCACCTATTTGAAATAAATTATCGACACCAGTCAATCCTAAAGGAAATCAACACTGAATATTCATCGGAAGGACTGATGCCGAAGCTGAAGCTCCAATACTTTGGCCACCTGATGCAAAGAGCAGACTCTTTGGAAAAGACCCTGATTTGGGGAAAGATTGAAGGCAGGAGGAGAAGAGGGTGACAGAGGATGAGATTGTTGAATGGCATCACTGACTCAGTGGACATGAGTTTAAGCAAACTCTGTGAGATAGTGAAGGACAGGGAAGGCTGGCGTGCTGCAGTCCATGGGGTCGCAAAGAGTTGAACACGACTGGGCAACTGAACAATAGCAGCTGACACCTTACTATGTAGTTACTTAATTTATTCCTCTTTGTGGTTGTCTCAGCATATAAAAATAAGAGAACAAGGAGAGAAAATTAAATGAAGTTTCTTGCCTGTGAAGGGTAAAGATTAAATCATAATTGGGAGAACGTTTTGGGGAACACAGAGGTATAACACACTCACAGAACATATATCTGGGCAAGAGCCCATTTCTCCTATAATTCCAGCCACATGCAAACCAACCTCCCATTTCTCTATCTTATACCACTACCCAAAGCTCCAAGGAACAATGAGATCAGTCCCATTTGGCATGCATCTGTTTTCCTTTTATTTATTTATTTATTTTTTCATCTGTTTTCTTAAAAGGGAACGAGCAAATATAAAATCTGAAATAAATTCATAGCTAGGAACCACTCTCATATTTTTATTCCAGTTTCCATAATTGAATTACTGAATTTAAGGGCAACGTTTCCTTGGTCAATAGAATTAGATGAGATAGGGAGTCAATTTAATTTGTACTTAATGAGGATCTAGAGAGTATGGTGAGATTAAATAAATAAAACATAAAAAAATCAGAGTTTAGAATATTAATTTCTATAGGCAGCCCCAGAGTTTGAATCATTTCCTGAAAAATTACTTCTGCTTTTGTCATGCTGGCCCATTTTTTTTTTTTTTTTATAAAACCTTCAAGTTTCCTGCTAGCAGTTTAGAGATTGGGCTGTTTCCTCACTTACCCCTGTCTCTTCACGCTTGTATAATTTTATTCTCTCAACTGAATGTGAAAGATATTAGACGAAGATGACTGACAATGTTACTTATTCCATAATTAAGTCTTCTGCTGCACGCCAAGCTCTGAAGGACGACCGACAGCAGCAAGAAGGTGAGTTAACCGATCAAGTGTGGAAAACTGTCCATAGTCACCGTAGGCTAGGTGAATAAATGAGATGGAGAATACATTTGGAGTAGAGAATGCAGAAAAATAGAGGGTCATTTGGAGAAATGCCTTCAGTTCATTTTGAAGTCCAGAGTTGGAATATGAAAATTTTGTATGTGGTTGAGGATCTGATCTTAGGTTTCAGGTAAATTGTTTTCTAACCCTTCACTTCTGTCATCTTATCTATGAAACACAAGCTGGGGCAATTTTGTTTGTCTTTATTGCTCCTGAACTAAAGCAAGAAATTTGTTGGGAGAACTTTATCTCTTTGTAAATGTTTGGGGCAACTGTGGACCAGCTGTGCAAATTCTAGGCATCTCTGTTTTTCTGGCTATGAAATGAAGAGAAGGACACCAATAATTTTGCCACAGGGTTATATTAAGATTTTGTCAGAAAAGAAGTTAATTCATATAACTAGGTCTTCCCCACACCCCCGGTGTTGCACCAGAAAGGTGACAAGTGTAGAAAGAAGGTATTAAGAGCGTTACAGATACTAGACCCTGTGACTCTGGGAATTTGAAGATGAAACAAACCATTCTTACATGGAACCCTGAGAAAACACTTGCTGAGACAGGCAGATAACTGTGCAAGTGCCAAAATTAATATTTGATTTCATATCTTGGGGAGCAAACTCCCATGAAGTGCATTCTTTAGTGTAGCTCCATAAGGTTTCTCTCTTTTTTGCCTCATAGTCTTACTATTACAAGTTTTAGTATTGTCCCTTGAAATCACTGCTATAATTTGCTAAATCATTCCACTATACTTAGACATTTAGATTTATTTCTATTACTGTAAATTATAGAGCATTTAATGTTTTATTTGTACTTATTTTTCCTTGTTTGGGGTTATATCTGTGCTAATTTCTAAGGAATAGAAATGTTAAATAAGAAAGAATGTGCATTTTAAAGTTTGTGTATATGATCACACAATTCGTGATAAGTTGAAACTTGACTATAATTTTAATTTCTAGGCAAGTGGTTTTTGTTTGTATCCAGTGGACACTGCACATTCTTATTTATTGCCAGTATGCTTATTCCTACACCAGCTTTCTGGGGTGTTCTGCTTGGTAATGGGAAAATAGGTCAGGAGCATTAAAACAATATTAAAAATCTCTTTACAAAAGTATTGGTGGTGGTTTAGTTGCTAAGACATGTCTGACTCTTGCGACCCCACAGACTGTAGCCCGCCAGGCTCCTCTGTCCATAGGATTCTCCAGGCAAGAATACTGGAGTGGGTTGCCATTTCCTTCTCCAGGAGAAATTAAAAAATCAGTACATGCTTATTATAAGAATTAGAGAAACTATGAGAGCAGATATAATAAAATAAAATCACTAATAATTTTACAACATGGTGATCATCACTATTACTATTTTGACATATTTTTGCTTTTTTATACAGACTTTACTACAAGTACTTCACTAAGAGTCTTTTAATATAAAGTACATTAAAAATATTAAATTTCAGTTAATTTTTTTAACTGAATTGTGGTTGCACATATACAATTTATGCAATTATGTTTTGAACTTTTTTACACTTAGTGTAATATCTAAAATCAACATTTATTTCATTAAATATTGTTCTATAGTGCAAATGCATTTTTTGTATCACTAAAAAATCAAATGCTTTTGGATTTATCAGTCCAAATAGTTAAAATACACAACTCTCTCATTTTAAGCTATTTTCACTATGAATTTCTTTAAGAAGTTCAAAATACATCCTAGATACCTACATCTACAGTATCATTTACCTAAAATTTAAATTTGAAAGTGAGGCCCAAATAAGCAGAATTATTTTCTCAATTTACAAATTAAAGGCTATCAAATAAAGGAGTCAAAACTAGAACTTAAATGCCTTAATTTATAAATTTCTGCCTTTCACACTATCAGTCCTACACAATCAGACTATGGGATTGCTACCATTTTAAAATAAAAAATTGGTGTGAAAAATCTGTTATTTTCCAAATGAGAAAAATACCATTCTTAGGTATACATTGTATACAACAGAGTTAATATGAAGTAATGTCCTATCCTTAAACAAATTATCAACCTAAACTGATCACTCTTCCAATTATGACAGGTTCTAAAGCACTTGTGAGGTGTCAGTTATTTTATTTTCATTTAAGTTTTATTTATATCAATTTTGAATAAATAATACATCATATGGTTCAAAATTTAAAAAGTATAGAAGAAAATAAAAAGTCTTCCTCCTATCTCTGTCCCCATTGACCTGTTTCCCCTCCCCAAGGCAAGCAACCTTATCAGATGCATGTGTCTATTTTCAGAAATGCCTATTAGCTACACTGTTTCACAAACAGACTGTTTTGTTAACTGTTTCCCTTTATATTCCTTGAAAAATCACTCCATATATATAAAAAAAGCTTGTCTTTGTTTTTTTGTTAGAAATTGCATATTGACTTTATGGCTACGTCAGAATGTATTTGACTCATCTTTTATTGATAGGTTGAATTTAGTCTTTTTCTCCTACAAATATTGTTGCTGAGTGGCCTTAAAAAAATGACATTTTATACATGTGTGAATGTCTGCAGGAAAAATTTCTTGAAGACAAATTGCTGAGTCAAAAGGTAAATTAATGCCTTTGTGATTTGGGGACACAGCCAAACTGCCATCCAAAGAAGTTGTTCCAATTTATATTCTCACCACTAAAGCATGAGACTGTGCAAGCCACAGTTTCAAACAAAATGTATGTTTCACTGGATAAGTAAAATATATTCCTTGATCAAGTTAATGGTGGCCACCCTCAACTTCAGAGCCTGGCCCTGACAGATCCAGGAAAGGAAACTTTAAGGCCTGGATTGCAGTTCCAACCAGGCCAAATTGCTTCCAGATCCCAGCTATCCTTCCCTGACCTTTTCTCCTTCAACTTTTATTCTGACTCAGGATATTTTTTTGGATTCTATTCTTGCAGCTTCTTCCTCGAGATCCCCTCGCTCTTACCATGTGGCGATAGCTCTGGGGCTTCTGTCCACCATTCTAGCAAGTACGCTGCTATTGCAGTGGATTCTGTACCGGGGTAAGTGCTAACTTAAACCAAAATTTGCGTATAAAAGCAATAGAACATAACAGAAAACTTGAAAAATAGTCCCAGCAAAATAAACCAACATACACAAGAGTATCTCCCAGGCATAGTCTTCTAGTTTTTGAGTACATGCATTTGTGTTAAGTATTTATTCTTTTAACAGGATTTCAGTTAAGTCCTCTAAAATCCCCCTCACCTCACTTTTTTTTTTTTTCAATAAGGCTGGATATAGTTCTGATCACAATATGCTTATAATTTTGTGTATTGCTTTTTGGTTTGATATTGTGTCATAAACATTTTCCTACCTACTACCATATTTAGCATGAAAATCAAATTATAATTTTAGTATTGTGTTTAACTTTTCACATGAGATATACTGTAATTTAATTAAGCATATTCTAATTTTTCCCATTTAGTGAGCTTTCCCATTTTCTAAAATGAACTTTTCTAGATTTAGTTCTACATCCTTACATATGATGATCCAGAGAGCCTTCGGTTTTTGTTTCACAATCCAGAGTTCTAACTTAGGTTTTTGTTATCTGAGCATGATTATTAGTGACAGGCTATTGCTATTGTTGTTTTGTGGCTAAGTTTTGTTTGACTCTTTCTGAGACCCTGTGGGCTGTAGCCTGCCAGGTTCCTTTGTCCATGGGATTTCCCAGGCAAGAATACTAAAGTGGATAACCATTTCCTTCTCCAGGGGATCTTCCAAATCCAGGGATCGAACTCAGGTCTCCTGCATTTCAGGTAGATTCTTTACTGAGCCACTAGGGAAGCCCCAAGTGACTGGTTGGACGGACTTTATTAATTGGGGTACTAAGGGTTCAGTCTTAGGACCTCTACGTTAGATACAAGTTCAACTTTTGACAGAAGGAGACTCCTAGGCAAGTCAGGAATTTTTCCTTCAGGCTGGATACCATCACAGTTGTATGGAAAAAGCACAAATTATAAGGTGTCGACTTCATAGCTTGATCTCCAGAACCCTATGCTGTTCCCATGCCAGGCCTTCCTACAGAAAGGTTGTCTAAAGGTTGACTACTTTCTCCACTTTTTAACTTCAAATCTGGAATAGATATAAAATCTGCTCTTCAATTATGTATCCACACGTATGCTCACTCGATATAATGGTTCACACTTGCCTATTGTGAGATTGTGTTTTGGTGGATTTATACAAATATGTCTTGTGGAAATAGAAAATCAATAGAATTTTGGAATTTTCATTGAAATTACCTCGAAAGCGTTTTCAGTTCCCTTTCATTTTCACAAATCTATAGCACAACCATTTTAAAGGAATGAGAGTGTCTGTATATAAAAGAGCTCAGTGAGGAGAATGGCATGACTTTTTGCTTTAGCAGCTGATATTCTTCTCTGTCAGAAAATCTTTTTTTTTTTTAATATCTAGAAAGAATTCTTTCTGATGAAGTATGTCTTTTATCCAATTTTCAGTGAATTTTTAATGCATTTGTGATTGAAAAAAAAAACCCAAACAGCCTTTCATTCTAGATAAGTTTGCTCTTTCTCATTTCTGTCCTTTTCTTTTGCACTATTATGGAGTGTCAGACTGAAGTTGCATATTCTGAAAGATTCTACCTGAGTGAAGCAATGTGCATTATGCAGTTACACAATGTATGCTCTGAGCCTATATAAATAATACAGCAATACATTCATGCAGATACACTGTTATATTACCTGTTTTGTATATGTCACACGTGCATACTAATGTCTAGCACAAACAAGGGACTCTCTTCCCAGTCCTCAGCCAGCTTGTATTCATTTCCTTCCCTGCCCCTTCACATCCTTGCTTAATAGAATGTTCAGTAGTAGTAATAGACTTGGACATTGTCAGATATTTAATTTGAGACTGTGCATTGTTGTACATTTCTCTAAACCTTAATCTGAAAGGTAGAGGGCAGGAAAGACAGTTTATCCCCCATTTCATTGCCAAGATCAAGTGATCCATAAAGATGTGACCCAAACCTCTTCTTTTCCAGGTTCCAAGTGTGCTGGCTGTCCTCACTGCCCAGACCACTGGATGGGGTATGGTGACCACTGTTATTACTTTTCAGTGGAAAAAAAGAGCTGGAATTCTAGCCTCGAATTCTGCTTAGCCAAAGACGCGCATCTCCTTATGTTTAAAGACAGCAAGGAAATGGTAAGTGCAAACATTTAGTAAATGTAGGAGGTTTTGTTGGAGAATGCTGTTCAAATGTATCATGTATCCTCTTTTGAGGAGCAAAAGAAATGTTCTTTCCTTTTCCTCCCCCAACAACCCTCATTTATATACCTAGATGCTCCATTTGGTATGTATGCATGTGTGTGTGTGTGCGTTGGAGGTGGCAGGATGGTGAGTATTATGGGGAAGAATTAGACCATAAATACAAGTCTTCTGTTGTGGCTCAGTGGGTAAAGAATCCGCCTGCAATGCTGGAGACCTGGGTTCGATCCCTGGGTTGGGAAGATCCCCTGGATAAGGGAAAGGCTAATTACATAGGGTCTCAAAGATTCAGACATGACTGAGCGACTTTCACTTTCACTTCACTTTCACAAATCTAATAAAAGAAAGCATTAGATCCAGACACATATGAGTCTAACAGTAAAGAGGCACTTTACTCACTTTACAAGTTTCACCAGCTCTCTCTCACCAGTAAGAGCTGGGGGAACTTGGGATAGAGGGAAAGAGAGGTAGCCTGGGGACTTAGTGCCTTCTTCATAATATTTTGCCTTCATTCATTTGAATTCAATAAGTCTAGACTAGGAATCAGTTGGGGTTGTGCTGAGGGCATGAGGAAGAAGCAGTTTCAGAAACTTGAGAAAGAAGGAAGGAAAGTGTGTGTGTGTGTGTGTGTGTGTGTGTGACTTTACACTCCTTGCAGAGTTGAACTGCTGGGCTCCACTTCCTACTGGCATCTCAGATCCTTCCTGTCCACCTAACTGTCAGGAAGTGAGTTCTTTATGAATCCTGGAGCATCTCAAAGTAACACAAGGAGTTGACATCCTGAGGTTACCTGGTATGAAAATCAATCAAATTCTAACCTGTCAACTTAAATAACATATGCAAAGAAAATAAGGAATCCTCCTTAGGTTTTTGTGCTAATTTCATGCTGAGTTTTCTGTTTTGATATTGTTTTACACCTTCCTTTTGGGGTAGATTCACAGAGAAGAGTTTATTAAGAACTCAACTATATTAAACATCCCTTGGGGTAATTCTGAGAAGCAATGAATTACTCTGAAGCAGTTGGAGAGAACATACGGTCTATAAAGTCTGTAACTTCCTATTTTAAGAGAAGACTCAAGCATCTGGATTTGTGTTATCTCATTCTTTTGAAATTCTGCATTAACTCTAACTTCAAATCAGTGCACTTGTGTGATTTACTTTTCCTTTATCCTTCCATAAACTAGGTGACAGAATGCACTGGGGTGTATTCTTTAGACCTACTGAATCATGGTTTTATGGCACTTTCTGGACCTTTTTGCAGCAACTCCTATTCTCATTCTGATACAACTCCATCTGAGTTCTTAGGCTGAGTGAAATCAATAGCAGAAGTGAGCAGACAGCTTGAAAGACTGTTGAGGAAACACTGATAAACAGAGTAGTGAATCATAATACAAGACAGTGCCCAGGAGAATTGCAGAGAGGCAGCTACCATAATTGCAGTGTGATAATGACGGCTGCAACCCAGGATAGCTGGGAGGTGGGCGTGGCTCTGTTTCTCTGAGGTCCCCTGGAGGAATGTATGAGTGTTAAAGGATTTCATCTTTCCATTCTTTCTCTACTTACTGTAAATCCTGATCTACCATTGAGTAAGCTGAACAGAGTTACACTGGCTGCATTTCCAAAACTGGTTTATTTCCTTTTAAGGACCCTTGATTCAAATCAGTCCTGGAAAGGATATTCTATGCTCTCAGTAGAATATCCCTGAGAGATTGCATAGCAACTAGAGATAAGTCTTATATCTGATTTTCCTGTGGAATTTTGCTTGGTTCTCTGGCCTGATTCTTTTTCTTTCCCTCAGCTTTTGTAAGATCCTGTAAAACCAACTTGACTTATGTCTAGTCTGTTGATTTTGTTGTACCAGTGTTGTTATTCTTTTATTCTCACGGCAATATTTATATACTAATTTAAGATAAATGCTTGCTTTTCCTAGTATTGCACATGACAAGTTGCTTCAGTTGTGTCCTACTTTTTGTGACCGTAGGGACTGTAGCCCGCCAGGCTCCATTACCCATGGAATTCTTTGGGCAAGAATACTGCAGTGGGTTGCCATGGCCCTCCTCCAAGGGATCTTCCCAACCCAGGGATTGAACCTGCATCTCTTGGGTCTCTTGGATTGGCAGGCAGATTCTTTACTGCTAGCACTACTTAGGTCTAAACAGCTACCAAAACAGCATAAAAATCTATGAAAACCAAAGTTTTCTGACATTCCAGTGGTGGAGAATACTGCTAGGGAATTAGTTTGCTCTATGCTAGAGGCTCCAAGGCTATCAGAAGTGTCCCTCTTACACTGTTAAATAGTTATCTTTCAGTAAGATATATAACTATAGTCCCCCTCTTAGATCAGTTATAGATAGCCAAGCTTATAAGGAAAATAATAAAAATAGAAACTACCGTGTGTTGAGCACCTGCTATGTGATAGGAATTCAATTCTATTTTATTATTCTTAATCTTCACAGCATATTCTATGAAGTAGAATTCAACCACTCTATTTCATTGAGTGAATAAAATTCAGAAGAGTTAGTGAGCAAGTCCAAGGCTACAAATCTGACAGAGCCAAACTTTCTTTTCAGAGCCAGATTTTAAACTCCATACCAACCCACCTTTTAAATTCTTGCAGAAATACTGTGTTTAACAGCTTTCAGAATCCATCTTGTGCACGCTGAAAAATGAAATCACTTTTTCAGTTGTTTGTCTTCTGGTTCCTTTGCTGTACAAATAATGTTTAAAATATTATTTGAATTTGAATCTGGGATGTATATTTTATGGCCCTTGGGATTTAAATATTTTTAAATAGTGAGGTGTTCACTTATTTTTCTTTTTTACTATCCTTAAAATGTATTTACATGAAAATTATATGCTGACGTGTTCACTTATTATCTCTTTTTTGTGCTTGGACTTCAAGATTTATTTTATTTTTGAGAAAATGAAAAAAATTGAAGTTGAATTGTTCTGTTATTTCCTCAATGTTCTGTTTACCTTATGGCAACTACTCTTTCTTGCTCTTCCTGTTCTTTGAATTTATCTTTCAGTTCAGTCAGTTCAGTCCCTCAGTCATGTCTGACTCTTTGCAACCCCATGAATCGCAGCACGCTAGGCCTCCCTGTCCATCACCAACTCCCAGAGTTCACTCAGACTCATGTCCATCGAGTCAGTGATGCCATCCAGCCATCTCATCCTCTGTCGTCCTCTTCGCCTCCTGCCCCCAATCCCTTCCAGCATCAGAGTCTTTTCCAATGAGTTAACTCTTCGCATGAGGTGGCCAAAGTACTGAAGATGCATCTTTAGCATCGTTCCTTCCAAAGAAATCCCAGGGCTGATGTCCTTCAGAATGGACAGGTTGGATCTCCTTGCAGTCCAAGGGACTCTGAAGAGTCTTCTCCAACACCACAGTTCAAAAGCATCAATTCTTCGGCACTCAGCCTTCTTCACAGTCCAACTCTCACATCCATACATGACTACTGGAAAAACCATAGCCTTGACTAGACGGACGTTTGTTGGCAAAGTAATGTCTCTGCTTTTCAATATGCTATCTAGGTTGGTCATAACTTTTCTTCCAAGGAGTGAGCGTCTTTTAATTTCATGGCTGCAATCACCATCTGTAGAATTTATCTTTAGATATGTTCAAATTCTTGATTTTTGTTTTTGTTTTTTTCTCCATATAGATAAGTTTATTTTGATTGTTAACTTTTGTTTCTTATAGTTGTTGGTGTGTTATTTTAAAATATATGCTGACTAAAGAGTTCCCTGTGGAAATACTTTGGTTTCTTTACACCTATCCTGATGCTCCTCCCAGTATAACATCTTTCTTCCTCATTATCATAATTTGAGATTATATCTTCAGACTTTATTGCTTTAACAATCTCTCGTTCAACTTGAACCATCATCCCTGTTAGAGTTTATGACTTTGGGATTGTCCCTATCTTCTCCCTGAAGTTTCAGTATTGACTTTTCTTGTATTTAAGGTTTGAAAGTGAAAGTGAAGTCGCTCAGTCGTGTCCGACTCTTTGCGACCCCATGGACTGTAGCCTACCAGGCTTCTCCGTCCATGGGGTTTTCCAGGCAAGAGTACCAGAGTGGGTTGCCATTTCCTTCTCCAGGGGATGTTCCCAACCCAGGGATCGAACCCAGGTCTCCCACATTGCGGGCAGACTCTTTACCCTCTGAGCCACCAGAGAAGCCATCTAATTATATTGAAGGTTTCCTTCTGTGACTATAAAGACTATGATAACATGGTCACTTATCCCCATAATGTAAAGTAGATTCAGGTTATTAAACAGCTTCATTTCTTTCAGAGAGACATGAGTTTGTTTTTACTAAATTGCTTACTAGCTATGTGAGCTTCAGCAAGTTTCTTAACCTCGTTGACTCTCAATTTCCTCATGTACCAAGTGGAGAAGTTTTTTTCCAGAATCATTACAAGTATTAAGTGAGAAAAATCTATGTGAAATTTTTTTTTTAACATAGGAGGAATCACTTCATTTTAGTTTTCCTTCTTTCCATTTTAATTTCCTTGACACTTGAAATAAAGCCCAGATTTGAAATAACTTTTGTTTTTCTTTTCTGTCTCCCAGAGTGTGAAATTTCAGTAAAATATGTATCACAAAGTAAATTATGATTTGTTGAATTGAGTTTTTCCCTTTTGAGGAAATCTGAAATGATATGTTCGAAGATAGAACTAAATGGCTGGAAGCAGATGGTAGATGATAGGAGAATTGTTTTACTTGAGGTCTTTGTAGTCTGGTAATGTGTGTGTGTTTATCACCCTTTCTTCATAACCAAATAAAGCAACCATTATGAACTTCAAGCCAAAGCATATCTTTGGTAGGTAGGTTAGGATACTTCTCACTCCTTTTTTTTTAACTTAAAAAGTGTGGTAAAGCATCAATAACATACAACTTACTATTTTGACAATTTTCAAGTATATAATTAAGTGGAATTACGTATATTCACATCATTGTGCAACTGTGACCACTGTTCATTTCCAGAACCTTTTATATCACCCCAAACAGAAACTCCACACCCAGTAAACAGTAACTCCCCATAACCCGACCCCCCAGACCCTGGTGACTACTAGTCTAATCTTTTTCTCTCTGAATTTTCCTCTTATGTCCTTTTGTATCTGGCTTATATTATTTCATTGGCTTCTTTTGTTTGGCATGTTTCCAAGGTACATCTGTGCTGTAGCAGGTATCAGAATTTCATTCCTTTTAAAGGCTGAATAATATTCCATTGTATGGATAGGACCACATTTTGTTTATCCATTCATCTGTTGATGGACAGTGTTTTACTATTTTTTTTTCTTTCATAATTGAAATTGTACTGATGGTTTTGAAGATCAGTATTTTGTTGTGTTGTTCAGTCACGTCTGACTCTTTGTGACCCCATGGACTGTAGCCTGCCAACCTTCCCTGTCCTTTACTATCTCCCAGAGCTTGCTCAAACTCATGTCCATTGAGTCAGTGATGCTATCCAACCATCTCATCCTCTGTCATCCCCTTCTCCTGCCTTCAGTCTTTCCCAGCATCAGGGTCTTTTCCACTGAGTCAGCTCTTTGCATCAGGTGGCCAAAGTATTGGAGCTTCAGCTTCAGCACCAGTCCTTCCAATGAATATTCAGTGTTGATTTCCTTTAGGATTTACCAGTATACAGAAGTTTAAATTTGTGTATAATTCTTAACATTTGTACCAAAAATCTAAAAAAAACCCATGTAATTGTGATTCATTTCTGAACAATTATCCAAGTTATTCTCCAGTTTAAAATGTGAAGGCAAACTTGTTTTAACAGTATGTTAAGTATGAATGCCTTCAAGTGTTCATACACTGTTATATCATATGTCCCACGGATTCACAATTTGAAAATTCATTAGTAGTGTATATGATATTAATCTTTCACAGCAGATGAAGAAAGTTACTAGGAAAACTGGACTACCTGAACAAAGATGTTACAGAGTACACAAAATTCTGACAGGGAGAGCGGAGATCAAGGCGTGATTTTTCTTTTAAGAAACAATTTCACGAAAACCAACTTGGGAATAAAAGTAATTCAAAGTGTCCAAGACATGTTAAACACACAACTGACTCCAGTTTGCCATTTAGTGTGCTTTGTATTGGAGGATATAAAATCTAGTCCATCTATGCAATGTTAAGCTGATACCCAAGACAATCAAAGCCTCTGTATTCAATATCCCTCTATTTTCTGGTTGTACCAAAAAAAAAAAAACAAAAACAAAAACAAACCACTAAATGATTTCACCTCTTAAGGAAAAGCAGTTAGCACTTAAAAAATGGAATAATGTTGAATTTCCTCCTTCTTAAAAATGTTTCCAGAGCTACTCACAATTTTGCATTTACAAAATAGTTGATAAACATATTGCCCTGTATTGTACAAGAAGGGAGACAGGGACCACTAAGACTGGGCGGTGATTTGAATCAGATTTGGCTTCTTTTGTCTCCTGCTTCATCAGAGGCTGGGTTCTCCTCGCTCTTAGTTTCTGTTTTCTGCAGGTAAATCTTGTGTCTTGGTTAGCCTGTTTTCCTCGTGTTCTTTTTTCCCCTTTTGTTTGTGGGTTTTTGTGTTTTTTTTTGGTTTGAAGATTTATCCTTTCCTTCCACCATTTTTTGGTTTCCACTCTGATTTCCTCTTTTTTGCAGGAGCAGGTTAGCAGAGAACCATATCTCTTGGGCTCTCCCTTTGTTGCTCCCTGGGTGGAGCCGACCTCCTTCCTGGGCATTGCAGGGAGAAGAACGTGCCACGTGCCTGTGGGCAGGTGTGCCGTGGAGACTTAGTGAAGCGGGAGTGCGGGTCCTCCTGCCACCCCAATTGGTGGGACCCCAGCGTTTCACTCTTTTAAAGAGAGTGCTCGGTTTACACAGCAAGGCTTACTAACTTTTACTATTGTGCACATACACAAAATTATAGAGGAAATTCTTATCAATATTAAATTCTAGTAATTTTGTACCCTGTCCAGTTTCCCTTAAATCTCTTTATGTATCTGCATGTTTTTATATGCTAGTAGTCAATGGAGACGGAGAAGGCAATGGCACCCCACTCCAGCATTCTTGCCTGGAAAATCCCATGGACGGAGGAGCCTGGTGGGCTGCAGTCCATGAGGTCGCGAAGAGTCGGACACGACTGAGCGACTTCGCTTTCACTTTTCACTTTCCTGCATTGGAGAAGAAAATGGCAACCCACTCCAGTGTTCTTGCCTGGAAAATCCCATGGGCGGAGGAGCCTGGTTGGCTGCAGTCCATGGGGTCGCTAACAGTCGGACGTGACTGAGCGACTTCACTTTCACTTTTCACTTTCATGCATTGGAGAAGGAAATGGCAACCCACTCCAGTGTTCTTGCATGGAGAATCCCAGGGACGGGGGAGCCTGGTGGGCTGCTGTTATGGGGTCGTACAGAGTCGGACACGACTGAAGCGACTTAGCAGCAGCAGCAGCAGCAGCAACAGCAGTCAGTGCTTACATTCTATAGGATATATTTGAAAAGTCTGAAAACAGAGGATAAAGTTATTTTTAAATAGTATATTTGTTAAACTTTCACGTAATATGCTCAATGTGTGTTTATTCAGCTTTCCAGACACATTTTCAAGTGAAATAACTCTAAATTGAAAACAATAGATCTAAATAATTTTAGACTTTATGGGTGCTCCGTATTGTACTTTTTTTTTTTCAAATTAATAACTACATGTATTGTGATAAGTACTTCACCCGAAAAAGTGTCTGGAGATTGAAGAAAAAATGTAAGTTATTTTATTTGAAAACATAACATACCTATTATTTAAAATTACATATTTACCCTATGTAAATATCTAGGCTTTTTGGATACCATATGTTCATGTTTTGCTTTTGTAATGTAGCATAATTTCATTCCTTTTTCCACACGTTAAATGATTACAGATACTTATCTTTTAAAATTCTGTATTATTCTATTTTTGCTTAACTGTTTTCGTATTTCTAGAAAAAAATCTGATTTCCAATTTTTAAGCAGCTACAAGCATATTTATATGAATTATTTCCTTGAGGTTAGTTATTTAGTATATAGTCCCTGAAATTAAGTTAGCCAATCAAAGATATGTCCAATTTAGTAGCTTTGGTATTTTAGTAGTTTATCTCCATATGGACTGAAATATCTTAGCTATATCCTGTAAACCATGTTCATTTTGGCAGTGTAAGGAGTATGTTCTATACCTTAGCAGTATTTTAATTACAATTTAAAAATATTGCCTGCAAAAACATATGTGTGCATGTGTAAGACATAAATATTGACCTTAGAAATAAAATGCAAAGGAAAGAAAAAAATGTATCTGATTTCACTTGTTTGTGTTCTGTCTTCATCTTGCTTTTAGGTTTTATACTTTTTCCTCTCTAAGGTATAACCAAACATTACTAGTTCTAAAGTGACATAGCACCTCATTGCCTAGTTCACACCTTCTCTGCAAGATAAGCCTTCTGAGGTCACACCCTTGCAATAAACATTCTTGTTTATGCTTTTATGTTGCTTCTACGGTAACGCACACACATCATTCATGAGTCCGTAGAACCCTATAGATAATCGCACTCTGGTTCTAAAAGCTTCTTTCAAGTGGGATGTTGATTTTCAAGTGAAAGTGATCCAGTAAACATTTGCCCTGTCCAGCCTCATCAGGGAGAAGTAGTAAGCTGGCAGAATCATGTGACTTAGAATTGTATGGATCTTGAGAGTAGTGATCAAGTGTAGGATTGGAGTTTGTGAGTATTATCGAATCCCAGCTCTTCAGACTCTAATTGAGGTCTGTGTTTATATCTATTTATTTATTTAATGAATGAAGTCTATTCATTTCTGTGTTTCATTAGCTGTCATTCCTCCCACTGAAATGCGAGGAAGAAAGAAATGGACAGTTTTTCTTATAATCTTATTGGAAGAATGAGGATAAACTCACTTTTTTCCTAATTTAAGTAATCATTTTAAGCAAATTGTTTAAGTACTACACAAAAGGTTTCCAGCTAATCTGGAAATTAGGATGTCATTTCATTTATCCTACCCTTCCTTTACACTTCAGACCCTGTCCCCCCACCAGCATACACAATTAAGTACTTGCTGGGAATATAGGGCCATATCCAAGGTGGTAGTTTACTTGTTGCTAAATATATTTATTACACTAGCACCAAATCCTATACAAAATTAGTCTTCTGGGATTTAACCTTTATTTTATTTCATTGTATTTCTAGAGACAATTCCATTAGGATATAAACTCTTTCATTTGCCGGTCAGACTCAACAGAGCAAAGAATCTTATTTCTGTTCTAGTGGGTAGCTTGGGACATGTAAAGAGTATAACCAACTTAACCTTACCATCATCTTTTTCTTTAAAAACTGTGTTTATTTTTTCTTGCCATATGGAAGATTGATGAGGACTTGGAGAATGAGAGTTTAGTGGGGAAAAAACAACAATGCAAATACATTGTTGCAAGTTTAATAATAACATAAGTGTTAAATGATGATGTGAAATATGAGTGTGTTCACAGCAGTATTTAGCTTTTTTTTTTTTCAAAGTTATTTGAATATATATTTATCTGGTATTTATCTGAATACCTATTTGGTGCTCCATCTAATCAAGGAAGAAGTTGCAGTGGAAGGTAGAGATGTAATAGTTATCTTATCTGTCATGATCTAAGAGTGTAATTATAGGCATGAAGTTCAGTTCTAGGAAGTATTGCACTCTGCAACCGACACATCTCTAGAATGAAGGTTTGAAAGAGAGAGTAGTTATTTGGAGTAGGTGGTTGTTTCAGTCTGCTACGACTGCTATAAACCATAGACAGGGTGGGGGAGCTTAGGCCGCAGACATTTCTTTCTCAGAGTTCTGGAGGCCAAGTCCAAGATCAAGATGCTGGTAGACTTGGTTTCTGGTGAGAAACTTCTTCCTGGCTTGCAGACAGCTGCCTCTCATGTGGTGGTGAGAGACTGCATGCTAAGTTGCTTTAGTCGTGTCTGACTTTTTGTAACCCTATGGACTATAGCCCGCCAAGCCCCTCTGTCCATGGGATTCTCCAGACAAGAATACTGAAATAGGTTGCCGTGCCCTCCTCCAGGGGATCTTCCTGATCCAGGGATCAAACCCACGTCTCTTATATCTGCTGCATTGGCAGGTGGATTCTTTACCACTAAGCCACCTGGGAAGCCTTTTCCTCTTCCTTAAGAGCACTAATCCCATTTTTAGTGTGGGGGCCACCCTGAAGACCTCATCTAAACCTAATTACTGCCCAAAGGCTACTTCCAAATGCCATCACTTTGTGATATCAGAGCTTCAACATAGCAATCTAGGGAGGGAGGGGACACACACATTCAGTTCATAAATAACAGTGATGAGAGACGGTGTAAGGAAAAACAGTGTTACCATGACCCTACATCTCTTTTTAACCTTTCTGCATTTTTTCATCTTCTGAAACCTCTCATTTAGATCGAGCTCCAAAATCTCCTCAGTCAGGAATTTTATTGGATTGGTCTGAGAAACAGTTCTGGCTGGAGGTGGGAAGATGGATCAGCCTTAAACATCGCAAGGTAAGGGGCTTCAAAAGAGTGCAGAGAGAGAGAGAAGAGAAAAGAAAAGGGGAAAAGAAATTATATGTCTGGGAAAATAGACTAAAGATAATGGATGGAGAGGAGAGGAAAGAAAAAGGAAACAAGGAAGGAAATCAATAGTTGATAAGGGCAAGGAAAAAAAGAGAGGACACTTTAAAGAGGATAATGAGTAATTTTTATTCTGCAGTTTTGGGAGCTGAGAGAAGTGAGGTCTGAATGGCAGAAAGAATTTGCTCATTTTTAATCTTTTCATGCCTTAGAACTTCCTTTACTCTGCACGTCACCTTAAGTGATTGATTTTTTTGGTTCCTTACAGAATTGCTTCAAACAGCTTGGTACAGAATTGTGGTACCATCAGCAAAGGTGGTCTCCTGGCCTCTAGCTGTGAGGTTGATTTTCCGTGGGTCTGTAAGAAGGTCAGACGGTGATGAATGTTCCTTCTGTCCTGTGGCTCCCTAAAAAGAGGGAGATGACCTCTCGTGAGCACACCTTTAGTGAGTGCTGCCCTTCTAGCACGTAAGTTAGATGTGGGATCAATGCCGCCTCCCTGGGACTGATGGCTTCTTGCTGGACTCTCTTTGAGAGAACTTAGATGTTATCTTAACATTTTAAAGAGTGCAGGCAAATTTGTGAAATAGATAAGGTTTGTTTTTAGTATCCCTCTCTCTAGTGACTAAGGTTGTTGGCTTAGTCATCCCCATCATCTCTGTCAAAAATACCTTTAAAATGTTATATTCTGAGCTGAGCTGATGAAATCTGTGCAAATATGTACTATTGCGAGTGTATTACAGGGTTTTTCTGTGTGCTAGTGGGTTGACATGCTACTGCTCCCCGATAATATACTTTTATCCTAACAGTGCCTCTTTGCAGGTAAAACCTGAAATAAGTTGTGGAAGGTGAATGAGAGAGAGCAGGGTGGTGCTTTGTGTCTCAGCTCTTCACACTTCCGTAAAGAACTGGCCTTGACTGAATTTAGTTTTTTCGAAAATGCATAGTTGTGGTTGAATAACCAGTGTGTGACTGTATTTTCCTTGTTATGACTGTGATTTGCACCTTAATTTCACAATGTGAAATGTGGGCATTCTGGTAAAGGCATTATTATAGAGGAAAATTTACAGAAGCAGTTTATGTGGATTGATCTCCCAATTATTTTTGGCACAAATGACTAAAAAATAAGAAAAACATTATTTATCCTTAGTAGGGTTGGGCATAGATGAGAAAGCAAGGTGTTGTTTAGAGATAGAGGAGGGATTAGTAGGACATAATGACAAATGAAATTAAAGGGAAAGAAGGCACAGCATTGTCAATGGAATCTTGAAATAAAACAACTGCTTATTGTAGGTCAATAAAGCAAAGAGAAAGAAAAGATATAGGAGGGAATGATGAGGAGATTGTAATTCTGTACTGTTGACGACTATGGATTGTGGTGTTTATTTAAATTTCCCTTTTGTATTATTTTTAGGACAAAGACTGTATCTAATCCACCCTTGTATCTCGAACACCTAAAACAGTGCTTGCTTGTATCAGTGAATATTCAATGCTTGAATAAAAAAAAATGGAATTTAAAATTTCTTATTCTAGTTGTTTCTATTAGCTCATGAGTTGACTAGAGGAATTGAACAAGAAACATGGTATATCTGAATCCTCCCTTAAACCTACCCATTTGAGCAGAGGACTAGTTTAATCTAGATATGGTCAACACTACACACATATATTAATATATTTGGGAATAGCACCCTTTATCTGGCACTAAACACATACTGTGTAGAGACCTAATCCTCAGGAAAAAATTAGAAACTATTTAAATATCTATCAATATTAAAATGATTAAATAAATAACCACCTTACTTCCTTTATTTTTTCTTCTGTAGGACAAACTTTTTAAAATGAGTATGTTTTTATCTTTTACCTGTACAACTTGAAAACAATAGTAATTAAGACACAATGAAACCATCCACACCCTCTGACACCACTGTCGAGCTCTAATGTTGGTGAGGTGGCTTGGCCTTGACACTGCATTCAACGGTTCGCTGGCTGGGGTTTTTCTGAGCTCATCCCAGGTGAAAGACTAGTTTGGTTCTGTTGCTCTGGAGGAGAGTTAGCACTAGTTGTGTAGTCCCACTTGAGCTTTGAGTGATCTGCTTAATGCACCTGCTTCTCTTTTTTCCCCCTTTTAGATCAACTTTCAAAAGTTGCATTTTCTGAGGCTTTCTTTGCAATGCAGGGAATGTGGGTTCAGTCCCTGGTTGAGGAACGAAGATCCCACGTGCCCCACAGCTAAAGCCCGCATGCTACAACTAAGACCCGATGCAGCCAAATAAATTTTAAAAAAAAAGAAAAAACTTTTAAAAAAGTTGCACCTTCTCTGCCCCCTCAAAACAAGTCCTACTTGTCTTCAAAAGGGCCACATCTTTGGTCACATGGACATAGGGTCAGTGACCTCACTGCACACATTCCAAATTTTGTCATGGATGCCAAGACTGCTCTTAGGCTTTTCTTGTCTTAGCTATAGTGATGTCCCAAGCTGTTTATATGTGATGTCTCTCCAAAGATGGGCTAGAATGTGCTCTCTAGATCCCCAGTAAAGAACTAAAAGTTTTTTTCCCCTTAGTTCTTCCTATTTTCTGCTTAAACAGTTTTTCATGACTTCCAATGCCCTGCATGACTTGTAAGCAAATATTTGCATCTAAGTGCTGCTGGCTGTGACAGGTATGGAATGCTCAACCGCTTTCCTGAAGACTGTTAGTTACACTGGTTCCTTGTATGTATGTGTGTGCTCAGTTGCTCAGTTGTGTCCAGCTCTTTTGTAACTCCATGGACCTGGAGTTCCCTAGGCTCCTCTGTCCAGAGGTTTCTCCAGGCAAGAATACTGGAGTGGGTAGCCATTTCCTTCTTCAGGGGATCTTCCCAACCCAGGGATTGAACCTGTGTCTCCCACATTACAGGTGGATTCTTTACCACTGAGCCACTGGGGTTCCTTCTATATATTTTTCCTTAGAAAATGCCTTGTCCCCTCTTAAGAGCTGTGGGAAGACAGTGGGAAGAGCACTGATGCTGGAGTCAATAAGACCAACTTAAAAATTTCTTTTTTGGCTATTATAAACAGTGCTGCGATGAACATTGGGGTACATGTGTCTCTTTCCCTTCTGGTTTCCTCAGTGTGTATGCCCAGCAGTGGGATTGCTGGATCATAAGGCAGTTCTATTTCCAGTTTTTTAAGGAATCTCCACACTGTTCTCCATAGTGGCTGTACTAGTTTGCATTCCCACCAACAGTGTAAGAGGGTTCCCTTTTCTCCACACCCTCTCCAGCATTTATTATTTGTAGACTTTTGGATCGCAGCCATTCTGACTGGTGTGAAATGGTACCTCATAGTGGATGAAACTGGAGCCTATTATACAGAGTGAAGTAAGCCAGAAGGAAAAACATAAATACAGTATACTAACGCATATATATGGAATTTAGAAAGATGGTAACAATAACCCAGTGTACGAGACAGCAAAAGAGACACTGATGTATAGAACAGTCTAATGGACTCTGTGGGAGAGGGAGAGGGTGGGAAGATTTGGGAGAATGACATTGAAACATGTAAAATATCATGTAAGAAACGAGTTGCCAGTCCAGGTTCAATACGATACTGGATGCTTGGGGCTAGTGCACTGGGACGACCCAGAGGGATGGTATGGGGAGGGAGGAGGGAGGAGGGTTCAGGATGGGAACACATGTATACCTGTGGCGGATTCATTTTGATATTTGGCAAAACTAATACAATTATGTAAAGTTTAAAAATAAAATAAAATTTAAAAAAATTTCTTTTTTGATATAGACCATTTTTAAAGTCTTTATTGAATTTGTTACAATATTGCTTCTATTTTATGTTTGGTTTTCTGGCTGTCAGGCATGTGGGAATCTTAGCTTCCCAATCAGAGACTGAACCTGCACCCCCTGCATCGAAAAGTGAAATCTTAACCTCTGGATTGACAGGGAAGTCCCCAAGAGCAACCTTTCCTTAAATCCTTTTTCAAATAATTGCTGTGTGACTTTAGGCAAAAATGCTTACCTTCTCTGAGCTTATATTGAGCCATTCTATATGATTGCTCTGTCCAAAACAGCCAGTCTCCCAGCTCTCTGTGACATCTGCTTGTTTAGTTTCTTCAAAGCTCTTGTCAGTCTTATTTTCTTTATGTGTTACTTCTATCAAATTATTATTTACCGTGTTTTGAAGATGTACATGTGCACAGGATAAAATTTAAAAGTTACAAGACATAGCCATGAAAAGAGTCTCTGCTCCACCTCTGATTGCCAGCTCACCAGTTCCTTGCCCTGGAGAAAAATACTGTTGCCTTGACATTCTTTCTCAGATATAAATTGTTCACAAACAAGCATTTATGTACATGAGTGCACATGTGTGCGCGCGCGCGCAAACACACACACACACACACACACACACACGCACGGGCTTCCCAGATGGCTTATTAGTAAAGAATCTGTCTGCTATTGCAAGAGATGCAGGAGACACAGGTTCATTTCCTGGGTCAGGAAGAGCCCCTGGAGCAGTAAATGGCAACCTTTTCCAGTTTTCTTGCCTGGAAAATTCCATGGACAGAAGAACCTAGCCGACTACAGTCTATGGGGTTACAAAGAGTTAGACATGACTGAGCATGCACTCGCAAACACACGCACACACACCTCAAGTTGTAGCATAGTATACACACTGTTCTGAACTGTACTTCCCACCCCCAGTTAACAATATATCTTGAATCTATGTTTATATACTCATTAGAACTGCCTTATTCTTTTTAATGGTGGGACAGAATTCTATTTTATGGATTTAACAATTTATGTAACTGATCTATTAATGGAAGTGTAGATCATTTCCCTTCTTTTGCCTTTATAAACAATGCTGCAATGACTATATTTCTACAGATGTAATTTCTTGCTTTTTGAGTATTTGTAGATTTCCCCAATTGTACATAAATCTGCAGATTTGTACTCTCTCCAGCAATGCATGACAAGTTTCATTTTCCTTTACATCTTTACCAATGCAGTTTTTCATCAAACGTTTTGATCTTTGCTAATTAGAGAGATGAAAAACGGTTTCTCACTGTGGTTTTAATTTGTAGTTCTCTTATTAAGAATTATCTTTTTACATGCTTACAAGTCATTTGTATTTCCTTTTCTGTGATCTGACAGTTCATAGCCTATATCCTTTTTAAAAAAAGAGATTGGGTGATTGATCTTTTCTTAATGTGTGAGAAAAAGTTCTTTATATACTAAATAAATGAGCCCTTTGTGTGTAATACAGGCTGAAAATATTTTGTCTCAGTTTATAATTTTTCTGTTTATGTCCTTTGAAATCCTTTATTCTCCATTCTAAGATTAAATTAGTTAAAGGAAAATATAAAACAACTGACCTCCAGTGAAAGGCATAATTATAGAAACCCCAGGAATTAATTGGAATTGGCATTGTTGTGTCAAGAAGGATGGAAAATTGGTGCATTTGCTAGAGAAACAGGGAAATGAGCACAGTAGTTACATGTGTGACGGCTCATCCAAGAGGCTTTAAGAATCTGTAAGGTCCAGCACCATAGGTATTCACTGACAGACTTGGGGACTTATCAAATATCTCTAGACTCAGAACAGAGTCAGTAGTGGACAATGCTGTTGAGAGCCTAGAGCAACCTGGGAATATTCTTTGAAGATACAAAATTCTAGATAGAAGCTCACCTATGAATAACTGATTTTTGAGAGTGCAAGAACTTCCCCATTGATGAGAGAAATAGAATATCAGCAAGACTTTTTTTCCTGTGGTCTCAAAATTTTGGCTGAAACCTAAAGCTGAGAATCAGTTCAGTTCAGTTCAGTTCATTTCAGTTGCTCAGTCGTGTCCGACTCTTTGCGACCCCATGAATCACAGCACACCAAGCCTCTCTGTCCATCACCAACACTCAGAGTTCACTCAAACTCATGTCCATCGAGTCGGTGATGCCATCCAGACATCTCATCCTCTGTCATCCCCTTCTTCTGCCCCCAATCCCTCCCAGCATCAGGGTCCTTTCCAATGAGTCAATTCTTCACATGAGGTGGCCAAAGTATTGGAGTTTCAGCTTTAGCATCAGTCCTTCCAAAGAACACCCAGTCCTTCCAAAGAACACTACTTTAGGATGGACTGGTTGGATCTCCTTGCAGTCCAAGGGACTCTCAAGAGTCTTTTCCAACACCACAGTTCAAAACCATAATTCTTCAGCACTCAGCTTTCTTCACAGTCCAACTCTCACATCTATACATGAACAATGGAAAAACCATAGCCTTGACTAGATGGACCTTTGTTGGCAAAGTAATGTCTCTGCTTTTCAATATGCTATCTAGGTTGGTCACAACTTTCCTTCCAAGGAGTAAGCATCTTTTAATTTCATGGCTGCAATCACCATCTGCAGTGAATTTGGAGCCCCCCAAAATAAAGTCTGACACTGTTTCCACTGTTTTCCCATCTATTTCCCATGAAGTGATGGGACCAGATGCCATGATTTTCGTTTTCTGAATGTTGAGTTTTAAGCCAACTTTTTCACTCTCCTCTTTCACTTTAATCAATTTAGTTCTTCTTCACTTTTTGCCATAAGGGTGGTGTCATCTGCATATCTGAGGTTATTGATATTTCTCCTGGCAATCTTGATTCCAGCTTGTGCTTCTCGCAGCCCAGCGTTTCTCATGATGTATTCTGCATAGAAGTTAAATAAGCAGGGTGACAATATACAGCCTTGACGTACTCCTTTTCCTATTTGGAACCAGTCTGTTGTTCCATGTCCAGTTCTAACTGTTGCTTCCTGAAGTGCATATAGGCAAGCTGAGAATAGTAGGTGATAAAAAGTCCTGTGTTCCAAAGACAGGTTTTGGACACACCCCATAGGACTTTCTAAATGGGTCTGGGGACAGTTACCCACAGCCCATATAATGAAAAATTCAAAACCAATTACAGAGGCAAATTTTTTGAGGGAATCTGTGGATGATGGGATTGCTGGCATGTTTCCCCTCCTTCAGCCCAGGTCAAGTTGGGGAGGAACTAGGAGGGCCTCTGCTTGCTGGAGGTGGACACAGTCCTTCCCAGTCTGTATGGCTCAGCTCTGGAAATTTGTAGACCCAGGGCTGACTGGAGAGCAAGAGAGTGCTTGTAAGAACTCAACCTAAATGCCCTGTTGTGGATGGCATAGAAACTTCCATCTGAATGTTGCCTGGAGAGGTCTGGTGGTGGGAAGCTACCTGAAATTGCCCCTCATGCCAGGGTAAGGAAGGGCAGATGCAGTGGATGCCAGTTGCAATTTCACCATTTGTTCAGTGGGTATAGGAGCACCCCAGGCCCAGAGGAAACAGAAGAAGTTAATGGGGTTTGAGTTGTCTACAAAGGGACCCCAGGAGAAAGAGGTCCTGTGGAATGTTTGGCCATGAGTGAAGAGGCCCTCCAGAGAGCATATCACCTGTATCAGGAAATGGTGCAGGGCGGAAATTCCTCAGGCGTGTGTCTAGCTGTGTGTGGGATCTCCTGAAACCCACTAGTATCTGGGGATCATATCAGTCTGGGTTCAACAAAAGAAGCAGAACCAGTAGGCGATATATTTAAAAATGTATATATTGCACGGAATTGTTTCAGCCAATTGTGGGGCCAACGAGGCAAGTCCAAAACTCAAAGGGCAGGCTATCAGGAAGGGCAGACTGGGGACACTGCTGTCCCCAGGAGGAATTTCTTCTTCATCAGGGAAACTTCAATTCTGCTTTAAGGCCTGTCAACTGATTGTGGTAATCTCCCTTACTTAAAGTCAACTGGTTATAGACTTTGCTTGTGTGTGTGTGTGCTGAGTCACTTCAGTTGTGTTCAACTCTTTGCAACTCTGTGGACTATAGCCCAGCAGGTTCCTCTGTCCATGGAATTCTACAGGCAAAAATACTGGAGTGGATTGCCATGCCCTCCACCAGGGGATCTTCCTGACTCAGGGATCAAACCTGTGTCTCCAGCATCTCCTGCATTGCCAGGGGGTTCTTTAACACTAATGCCACCTGGGAAGCACACCTTCACAGCAACATCTAGACTAGTGCGATGGACTTCCCTGGCAGTCCAGTGGTTAAGACTGCGCGTCCAGTGCAGGAGGTGAGGATTTAATCCCTGGTTGGGGAACCAAGATCCCACATACTGCAGGGCGCCACCAAAAACAAACAAACAAACAAACAAAAAAAACAGTGTTTGATTGAATGACTGGGGACTGTTGCCTAGCTGAGATGACATATCACAGGACCATCACAGGTATCAGTCACACAAAGTGATAGCTAGATAACAGAGTACCAGTAAAAAAGACTTTGTTCTTCCAATCCCCAACTCCAGAGGCTAGAGGGCTGCCTCACTTCCCCACTGCTGGTCTGTGAAAACAAGACTCAGAAGCCAGAGGTATGTAGCCAGAAATTTTATAAGACTGATATTTTGTTTTAAATTGAATAAAACTTTTGGTATCAATTTGCTCTCAGATATTGTGGATTGACAGAAAGATTTATTTGGTTTCTGCACATGTATAAACTTAGGTGTTTTTTTTTAATTAAATTTCATTTTTTTCTATCACATGACTTTGAGCAAACTCAGAGAAATAATGAAGGACAGGCAAGCCTGGCATGCTGCAGGACATGGGGTCACAAAGAGTTGGAGATGATTTAGAGGTTGAACAACAACTACAATCCTTTCCTTTCTTCCTTCTCTTTCCCATCCACTTTGAAAAGAAGGTGCTGATGAATTTACTTTCAGGGCAGCAATGGAGAAGCAGACATAGAGAACAGACCTATGGACACAGGGGTGGGGGTGGGGCAGAGGAGAGGAAGGAGAGGGTGAGATGTATGGAGAGAGTAACATGAAAATTTACAATACCACATGTGAAATAGAGAGCCAATGAAAATTTGCTGTATGACTCAGGGAACTCAAGCAGGGGCTCTGTGAGAATCTAGAAGGCTGGGATGGGAGGGAGGTGGGAGGGAGGTTCAGAAGGGAGGGGACATGGGTGTACCTGTGGATGATTCTTGTTGATGTGTGGCAGAAAATGGCAAAATTCTGTAAAGGAATTATCCTTAAATTAAAAAATAAACTAAAAATATAATGAACTAGCTTATCTGAACAAGTTCAGTTTATATACCCAGATTTCGGATTTTTAATAAAACAAACATGTATGATGATCTCTTGTGATTTTAACTGCCCTCTTGTGGTCAAAGTCGATGATTGGCCTGATCTAAGAATTGCTAAAGTACTCTGTCCAAGGTCACTCAGAGGGTATTGAGTTAAAGACTGCTCTTTCAGGTTTTTGTCTGTTTTATTTTTAAATGACCAGTCATGGGTAGAATCTGTTATCCAATCACTTATCTTGTTTCTAGAAAAATTCTTGTGTCGTTTTGACTTTACTCAGATCCCCGAATAGTGCATTTGTGGTGAATCATTCCCTTTGTCACCAGACATTTTCAAACAGAAATCTAGGATCATTTGATTAGTCAGACTGCTTGTACACTGTATTCAGGTCACTGCCAGTTATCAACTCTAGTCCTGGATGACAGCGAGTGAATAAGAACAAAAAACCTAACATTAAGTGACAAGGAAAGTAAAAGTATCAGCAGTAGCATGTGTCAGTAATGAAGAAAAGAACAAAAGAGGATAAAACAGAAACACATCATATTTTTAATAGAAAGGTGACAGTTGATTACAGAAAATGAAGCTTTCCAAAAACTAAGAGAGAAAGGAGAAGATGCAGGTAGAATCAAGCGCTAATCTTGGTATCATTTTGGAATGGTTCATAGTCACATGCACTATGTCATTTCACTGTATGGCACAGGGACTTTCCTGGTGGTCCACTGCTTAAGACTCTGCGCTCCCAATGCAGAGGGCCCAGGTTTGATTCCTGGCTGGGGAACTAAGATCCCACATGTCATTCGGATGGCCGAAAGGTAAAAAAAAAAGTGCATCTGGTAGATGGCACAGAATTATCATAAAGCCCCTGATGTAGTGCTAGGTCCCCAGGCTTTTTCTGTCCTTAATAAACGAGTCATCTAACCCCCTACCCCATTTGGAAAGACAAAAGCCATGCTGTCCATTTTTCTGTTTAAGTGCCTTCTGTGTTGGGTTATCCAAGTCAGGAAATCTTAGTGTTCTGCAGAGAACACTAGACTGGAAATCAAGAGCTTTTTCACTGTTTGCCTGAAACGTAGCAATGAAGTATTTGGAATGTTAGCTAGCTCTTCTGTTCTCCCTCCCAGGCCTACATCCGGCATTCAATATTCCTAAAACTTATCTTCATTAGAGGGCATTTCATCTGAATCGCTTTTTATACTCTGTGTCCTTATGTACATCACGTGGCTGCTGCCAATGCAGCATTTCCTAAAAGAGTGCCTCACCACTGTCTCTGAGATTGGTTGCCAAGCTGACAACCATTTGGTAGGTCTTCAAGCTAACACTTTTTTGACCTGACTAGGAGTTGTTCAGGGAGGGTTTCAAACAACAACAAGAATTCCCTTTTCAAATGACTCACTGACTAAAACACTGAGAGATTAAAGCTGTTTAATGGGAAGGTCAATGGGAAAGCAGCCAAGTTCATACATGAAGAAGGAA
>NW_011494853.1:95364-99328 GCF_000754665.1 Bison bison bison | reverse complement strand
CTATTTGAAGTGTATATAATAATGAACCACAGGCTCTTTTGCCCTTTCCACTCCTCCATCAAGAACTAGAGTCCATTTTCCCTACTCTTCATTCTGGACTGAATATTTATGGCACTTACCTTTCTTTGTCTCCTCATCATTTATTGAATTTGTCTACAGATGTCTTGTAAATTCAGATTTCTTTAGCAACTAGGGATTCCCTGGCGGTCCAGTGGTTTGGACTTGTGCTTTCCCTGCGGGAGCCTGGATTCAATCCACAGTTAGGGAACTAAAATCCTGCAAGCCATGTAGCATGGCCCCAAAAAGCCTAACAAAGAACCAAAAAAAAAAAAAAAACAAACCCACCAGATTTCTTCAGGATCTATATTTGAAGAGTGGTACTTAAGGAACTTCACCCACAAACCCCATTCACACCTGATTTTGATGCTGAGATCCTAGCGCATCCATAATAAGGTGAGAATTTCTGAGGAGAGGCTAAAAATGTTTTGTATGTGGGGGAAAGAAGTGATTTTGTAATCAAATGGAAGATTTAGCAAAATGTGTTTCCAAAGGTGGCTACAACAATTCCTTCATCTACATAGTCTTCTGTAACGTGATCTTACTTCTATTTCATGATAGAGTCTGTTTCACTTTCTCTTGAATACAAGCTGGACCCTGTGATGCTCTTGATCAATTCAATGTAATAAAAGTGATTCTATGTGACTTCTGGGGTTGTTCTATAGTAATGTTTCAGTTTCTGCTTTGTTTCTTGGGAGCACTGAGTTGCCCTGTAACAGGTCCGTTGGAGAAGACACAAGGAGGAACCCTGAGCTACATGGAGAGGGGGCAGACCCCAGCTGTCCAAGAATCCTGGTGGAGCCTTTGGATAAGTCCAGTCCCAGCTCCTATCAGCCTGCAGTTTCATGAGAGACCCCTGGCAGGACCATCTGAAGAACCCCCTGGAGAAGCTCAGTCAATCCATGAAACTGTAAAATACAATAAAATTGTTGCTTTTTAAGCTTATTGAATTTTGGAGTGATTTGTTATGCAACAATACATAAATCAAATAGATAATATTCACTGTAGGATGTGTCCCAATTTCAGAGATGTTAAAGTGTGAAAAATGTGCCCCCCATACGCGCGTGTACGCGTGTGCACACACACACACATACACACACACACACACACAAACACACACACAATCACTACTTCCAGAATGCAATTCTGTGGACCAGTAAGGATAATCTGTGTGCTAGTTACCTTGCTTTGTTATCTTCTTACTCTAAATTTCCGTGATTATTTTATTCCTCTCCTTCTCTCTTCCCTTGCCTAACTTTTAATTTTTTTGCCAAATTTTTTACAATTAATACAGCAGCAGTACTCATATTTTTCTAGACCTCTGCTGCCACCCTGTGGCAGTTTCATTACTGTGCATGAAAAGAGGGCACCTTAGGGCTTCTGCTAAGGTATCAGAGCAGGCACAAGTGAAGCGGAAGCACATTTAAAAAAAAAAGAAAAGAAAAGAAAAACTGGCAGAACATCCAGGACGGTCTTTTCACTATAATGCTCAGGATCGGAGGCACGAATCTAGTATATGCTATGTATGTGCCTCCAATGTATCAGTATCTATGTTTAAAATCCTTTCAGTTTATGTCTAACCTTACCTAGTAATTCCCCATTCCTCATCTGAGTTCAAACTAAGATGCATAATTAATCACATTAATTGTTGATCCTGCCTTGCCATGAGTGTCAATTATGGCTTTTAATGGACTTGGGAAAAGAATTGCATAGAAAGCTGAACCTATTGATCGTAGACCCATACAGTAAAATGTCTTTGTAGACTTTCATGTTGGTCTAGAACTTGTCAGACTGGTGCAAAGCATTTTGGCTTTCTTTAAGTGGCAAAATGAAAATCACTTTTAAGAAGTAGAATATATTCACAGCCCATTTTCCACGAGAAATAAGGACTATTAATCTCCTTTCCACCTAGTATTACCTCTCTCGCCCATTTCTCTTGCTTGTTACTATCTCAAATTAAATCTGATTACGCTACTAAGAAGGAGGGCCGAGAGGAGCTACTCCATTCATCAGGAGGGGCGGCCTTGAGGAGATACCCCATGTCCAAGGTAAGGAGCAGTGGCTGCACTTTGCTGGAGCAGCTGTGAAGAGATACCCCACATCCAAGGTAAGAGAAACCCAAGTAAGATGGTAGGTATTGCGAGAGGGGATCAGAGGGCATACACAATGAAACCATAATCACAGAAAACTAGTCAATTTGATCACACGGACCACAGCCTTGTCTAACTCAGTGAAACTAAGCCATGCCATGTGGGGCCATCCAAGACAGGCGGGTCATGGTGGAGAGGTCTGACAGAATGTGGTCCACTGGAGAAGGGAATGGCAAACCATTTCAGTATTCTTGCCTTGAGAACCCCAAGAACAGTATGAAAAGGCAAAATGATAGGATATTGAAAGAGGAACTCCCGAGGTCGGTAGGTGCCCAATATGCTACTGGAGATCAGTGGAGAAATAACTCCAGAAAGAATGAAGGGATGGAGCCAAAGCAAAAACAATACCCAGTTGTGGATGTGACTGGTGATAGAAGCAAGGTCCGATGCTGTAAAGAGCAATATTGCATAGGAACCTGGAATGTCAGGTCCATGAATCAAGGCAAATTGAAAGTGGTCAAACAGGAGATGGCAAGAGTGAACGTTGACATTCTAGGAATCAGTGAACTAAAATGAACTGGAATGGGTGAATTTAACTCAGATGACTATTATATCTACTACTGTGGGCAGGAATCCCTCAGAAGAAATAGAGTAGCCATCATGGTCAACAAAAGAGTCCAAAATGCAGTACTTGGATGCAATCTCAAAAACGACAGAATGATCTCTGTTCGTTTCCAAGGCAAACCATTCAATATCACAGTAATCCGAGTCTATGCCCCAACCGGTAATGCTGAAGAAGGTGAAGTTGAACAGTTCTATGAAGACCTACAAGACCTTTAAGAACTAACAGCCAAAAAAGATGCCCTTTTCATTATAGGGGACTGGAATGCAAAAGTAGGAAGTCAAGAAACACCTGGAGTAACAGGCAAATTTGGCCTTGGAATACGGAATGAAGCAGGGCAAAGGCTAATAGAGTTTTGCCAAGAAAATGCACTAGTCATAGCGAACACCCTCTTCCAACAACACAAGAGAAGACCCTACACATGGACATCACCAGATGGTCAACACCGAAATCAGATTGATTTTACTCTTTGCAGACAAAGATGGAGAAGCTGTATACAGTCAGCAAAAACAAGACCGGGAGCTGACTGTGGCTCAGATCATGAACTCCTTATTGCCAAATTCAGACTTAAATTGAAGAAAGTAAGGAAAACCACTAGACCATTCAGGTATGACCTAAATCAAATCCCTTATGACTATACAGTGGAAGTGAGAAACGGATTTAAAGGACTAGATATGATAGATAGAGTGCCTGATGAACTATGGACGGAGGTTTGTGACACTGTATAGGGCACAGGGATCAAGACCATCCCCATGGAAAAGAAACTCAAAAAAGCAAAATGGCTGTCTGAGGGGGTCTTACAAATAGCTGTGAAAAGAAGAGAAGCGACAAGCACAGGAGAAAAGGAAAGATATAAGCATCTGAATGCAGAGTTCCAAAGAACAGCAAGAAGAGATAAGAAAGCCTTCCTCAGCAATCAATGCAAAGAAATAGAGGAAAACAACAGAATGGGAAAGATTAGAGATCTCTTCAAGAAAATCAGAGATACCAAGGGAACATTTCATGGAAAGATGGGCTTGATAAAGGACAGAAATGGTATGGACCTAACAGAAGCAGAAGATATTAAGAAGAGGTGGCAAGAACACACAGAAGAACTGTACAAAAAAGATCTTCATGACCAAGATAATCATGATGGTGTGATCACTCACCTAGAGCCAGACATCCTGGAATGTGAAGTCAAGTGGGCCTTAGGACT
>NW_011494853.1:85551-95236 GCF_000754665.1 Bison bison bison | reverse complement strand
CAGTTGAGCTATTTCAAATCCTGAAAGATGATGCTGTGAAAGTGCTGCACTCAATATGCCAGCAAATTTGGAAAACTCAGCAGTGGCCACAGGACTGGAAAAGGTCAGTTTTCATTCCAATCCCAAAGAAAGGCAATGCCAAAGAATGCTCAAACTACCACACAATTGCACTCATCTCACACGCTAGTAAAGTAATGCTCAAAATTCTCCAAGCCAGGCTTCAGCAATACATTAACCATGAACTTCCTGATGTTCAAGCTGGTTTTAGAAAAGGCAGAGGAACCAGAGATCAAATTGCCAACGTCCACTGGATCACCAAAAAAGCAAGAGAGTTCCAGAAAAACATCTATTTCTGCTTTATTGACTATGCCAAAGCCTTTGACTGTGTGGATCACAATACACTGTAGAAAATGCTGACAGAGATGGGAATACCAGACCACCTGATCTGCCTCTTGAGAAGCCTGTATGCAGGTCAGGAAGCAACGGTTAGAACTGGACATGGAACAACAGACTGGTTCCAAATAGGAAAAGGAGTACGTCAAGGCTGTATATTGTCATCCTGCTTATATAACTTATACGCAGAGTACATCATGAGAAACGCTGGACTGGCAGAAGCACAAGCTGGAATCAAGATTGCCGGGAGAAATATCAATAACCTCAGATATGCAGATGACACCACCCTTATGGCAGAAAGTGAAGAGGAACTAAAAAGCCTCTTGATGAAAGTGAAAGAGGAGAATGAAAAAGTTGTCTTAAAGCTCAACATTCAGAAAAGTAAGATCATGGCATCCAGTCCCATCACTTCATGGGAAATAGATGGGGAAACAGTGGAAACAGGGTCAGACTTTATTTTTTGGGGCTCCAAAATTGCTGCAGATGGTGACTGCAGCCATGAAATTAAAAGACACTTACTCCTTGAAAGGAAAGTTATGACCAACCTAGATAGCATATTGAAAAGCAGAGATATTACTTTGTCAACAAAGGTCCATCTAGTCAAGGCTATGGTTTTTCCAGTGGTCATGTATGGATGTGAGAGTTGGACTGTGAAGGAAACTGAGCACCAAAGAATTGATGCTTTTGAACTGTGGTGTTGGAGAAGACTCTTGCAAGTCCCTTGGACTTCAAGGAGATCCAACCAATCCATCCTAAAGGAGATCAGTCCTGCGTGTTCATTGGAAGGACTGATGCTGCAGCTGAAGCTCCGATACTTTGGCCACCTGATGTGAAGAACTGACTCATTGGAAAAGACCCTGATGCTGGGAAAGATTGAAGATGGGGGGAAGAAGGGGATTACAGAGGTTGAGATGGTTGGATGGCATCACTGACTCAATGGACATGAGTTTGATTAGACTCTGGGAGTTGGTAATGGACACGGAGGCCTGGCATGCTGCAGTTCATGGGGTCACAGAGTTGGACACAACTGAGCAACTGAACTGAACTGAACTGAACTGATGCTACTGTCCTCAAATATTTTCTAGTTCTATGTCTATAAAGAGAAGAAAGTAAACAGGCTGATTTAGAGCTTGACAGGCTTGAATCCACTTCTAATTGGATATGAATGACAGATCTTGCTAAAGGAAGCTAAACTGGCTGTGGCTGAGATTGGGATTCATCAAATATCCAGCATATAACAAATAGAGACTCTTCTAGTAAAGAAATTAGAAAGAAATCTTTCAGACAGTTAGCACTCTTCTCCCCAGTGTATACTTCTGTGTTATTATGTGGCATGAGGAATCTGAGATCAATTGAAAAAAGATATAGATGATTTTGTATTTAGGAGGACTGGCTTTAGGAACAAAATAAAGACTTGACACTTGGAACATAGACTGTTTACCTGTGTTGCACAGAGCTCTGTACTCAGCAAAGTCTGCTTCATCTGAAAGACACGATGCGGGAAAAGCTTGAGAAATGGGAGCTTCAATGGGACAGGATTTCATGGGGAGGTTTTCACAGATCAGAACTGCACACTTGACTGAAGCAGGATTTGTATCATTGCAGAAATAACAGCTCATTGGGAAAATAGACAAAAATGTGGAGGGATTTCCTCTCTTGATATCATTGAAGGAATCCCCTTCTCTGGGGGAGAAGTGAAGGGCTGCCCACACTGCAGTTGTTCAAGCAAAGTACAGGACCTGGCTAACCGTGGCGTTCATCCTTTCAGTTCTGCTTTGATATTTGCTTCTTCCTCCCTTCATGATATTTTCTCATCTTTCTTTCCAAGTCTGCAACATTCAGCATGTTCCTCTCCACTAATCAGCATAGTACTCACCCTCTATCTTCCAACTAAGTTTTTATTTTCTTTATTCTTAAATTTTTGTTTAAAATTTTTTGCAATACCTCATGGCAGGCGGGATCTTAGGTTCCTGACCAGGAATAGAACCCATGCCTCCTTCAGTGGAAGTGTAGAGTCTTAACCACTGGACCGCCGGGGAAGTCCCCCACTTTTTTTTTGTTTGGATTGGTCTTCACTGACCATTCAAAGGGTTGTTCTCTTCCTATCTCTAATTTTCTCCTATAAATATCTGTATAATTCTCCCAACTTTTAATTACTTGCATTGTTGAAGTATCTTTTAAAGAAGATTTATATATCTCTTAATCTGTAAACATTTCTTCATAAAACTCTTAGTCCCTTGGAAATCATTATATTATTGGCAGACTTATGTTGTAGGTAGTTTTTTATAGTAGTTTTATAGGCCAAGGTAGCACGAATAAGGTAATAGAATATGTTGAAAACAAGACTTACTTATACATGTCTGTCACACTCTAATTCCTTTTTATATGGATTGAGGTAACTTAGGGTCTTTGCTGTTGTTGTTTAGTTGCTAAGTTATGTCTGACTCTTTGCAACCCTATGGACTGTAGCCCAGCAGGCTCCTCTGTCCATGGATAATACCAGACAAGAATACTGGAGCAGGTTGCCATTTCCTTCTCCAACTTAGGGCCTTAGTACTGTGTTACTCACTGGTCTTATAGTAATCATAGACTTTCATGATAGCAGGTTGCAGGTTTCTTACAGGCATGTCTTGTAGAACACAGAAGGAAAAGCTCAGTGTCTGATTGGTTACCTGAAAAAAGACAAGGAGAATAATCCAGAATCAAGGAGTCCTCGCCTCTTTTCCTTTAGCTCCATTCAGTCTTCATCCTTTGAAGAACAGTCCTGTTGGTGGTGGTGTTTAATCTCAAGGCAGCTGTGCTCCCTCACTGCTCTTGTAGGAGGATGGTGATGAAGATTTTAGAGTAGGAACCTGAGGAGTTAGAGAAGAGATCTTAGAGTAATGAAACTTTACCAGACTTTTAAACAATTAAAACAATTCAGGGACTTCCCTGGTGGTCTGACAGCTAAGATTCCACACTCCCAATGCAGGGGGCCCAGGTTCCATTCCTGATCAGGGAACTAGATCCCACATGCTGCAACTGAGTTCATTTGCATACTGCAACTAAAGATTCCGCATGCTGCAAGGAAGATGGAAGATCCTGAGTGCTGCAACTAAGACCTGGCACAGCCAAATAAATAAATATTTAGAAAAAAACGGCCCACATTTCTCCATAATGTCCAATATATGTTTCTGCTAGGAGTGAGAGATAATTTTTTCTTTTCTTTTTTTTTTTGGAATTTTTTCTTTTTAATTAAAAAAATTCTTTTTTTTGGCCATGCCATTCAGCATGCGGGATCTTGGTTCCCTGATCAGGACAAACCCACATATCTCAGTGGAAGCTCAGAATCCTAACCATTGGACTGTCAGGAAGTGCCCAGAAATTCTTTTTACTGGTGGACTGACTCTATCCGTACTAGTGTTTCTGAATATTTAGAAAACATTTTTCAAAGTATAAACATTCATGTACAAATGTATGTGTACAAATTCGTGTACAAAATCAGAGTGGTTTCTTGTGTTGCTAATGAAATTGATTACATTATGATGAAACTAACTATGATTAACACTTCTAGACTGACAACATATCTCTCTGTCTATATCTCTCTATGTATATATCTATCTACTTACCTATCTATCTATTTACCAACATCTAATTTTTGGTATATATTTATGTTCAGGTGAGGTTGGCATGATCATTGGCCAACTCCTGGGAACACTTCCTACCCTTGATCAGCAACTTTCAACTGAGCTTCTAGATGATGGAGCCTGTTTGTGGAAAAGCATGTCTAGAACTCACATAGAACTCACATTTTACACCTGAGTAAACATGTGTCTTGGGTAAGTTTCTTCACTTATAAAATAGAAATAATAAAACCTATCTTCCTAGAATTGTTATGGAGACTGAATGTCTACCTGAAGCAGACAGAAATACTCATATTCCCATTTCAATACAAATAAATCCATAGTTTCTGAAATGCTCATATTCCCCCACCCACCTTGCTTCTGACACTCCAAATTCCAGGGAAGACTGCAGTGAGGAAAGAGATTTTATAATATTATCTAATGGAACTGGAAGAATGTGCTTTTTAAGGAGGCTTCCCTGATCGCTTTTCTCATATTAGGTACCTCCCAGGTGAAGAGACACAAGTAAGAGTAATGTTCACCTGCCTGTGTCCAGCAAGGCTGCAGGGCTCTTACCTGTTCCACCTAAATCAGGACATTGCTGTTGCTCACTTCTATCCTGCTCACGTGGTGCGAGTTATCGAGCTGAGGCAAATGAGAGAAATCACCAGTGTTACTGAATAAATGAATGAGGAATTGCGAGATTGTGATTGACAAATATACACTATTGACATTATGTATAAAGTAGATAACTAGTGAGGACATACTGCACAGCACAGGGAGCTCTACTTAATGCACTGTGGTGACCTGAGTGGGAAGGAAACCCAAAAGGGAGTGAATATATATATTTGTGTGTGTGGCTCATTCACTTTGCTGTACAGTAGAAACTAACACAACATTATAAAGCAAGTATAAACAAGTAAATGTTTGTCATTCAGTTGTATCCAACTCTTTGCGACCCCATGGACTGTAGCCCACCAAACTCCTCTGTCCATGGAATTCTCCAAGCAAGAATACTGGAGAGGGTTGCCATTTCCTTCTCCAGGGAAAGAAATTATACTGCAATAAAAATTCATTTAAAAACACTTTTTTTACCTGAAGACTACAGGCAGCCAATATTGTTACCATTCTCTGGACCTTATAGAGCTATCAAGCAAGTCAGGCTTACTCAGCTCAACTAAAAGAAGTTTGACAACTGTGTCTTTCCTCCCAATTTCAGGAACTGTAGCCACCTGAGTACTACAGAGCTCCAAGGAGTGCACTGTTTCTGTACTCACTGAGAAATTCATATTCCCTGAAAGAAAGGGTGTGTTTATCTAAGCTTAGAGGTCCCAGGACCTCTGCACATCATGTCCAGGGGTGCTCTTCAAATCCCCAGAATCCACATGGTGTCCTAGGTTTTGTGAGCAACTAAAAAGCTTTTGTTGTTGTTCAGTTGCTCAGTTGTGTCCAACTCCTTGTGATCCCGTGGACTGTGGCACGCCAGGATTCCCTATCCTTCACCATCTTACAGAGCTTTCTCAAACTCATGTCCACTGAATCAGTGATGCCACCCAACCATCTAGTACTCTGTCACCCCCTTCTCCTCCTGCCTTCTATCTTTCCCAGCATCAGGGTCTTTTCCAAGGAGAAAAGCTGGCCCCTGATTTTAAGGAGCTTGCAGTACAGGGATATGTACAGCATCCACTGAAGTCTTTGGCTTGTGGGGCCCAAATAGGCAAACCTAATTTGAGGAACCTTCCCATTTTTACCATCTTTGAGTGGAGGAGTCTCTTTAGAGAACTCTCACTCACCTAGTGATTTGGCAGTAACCAAGCAGGACACTGATTGCCTCTCGTCTGCTCAGAGGCAGGAGGAATATTGGTCTTTCTCCATGGGGACAGCTGTGAAGTCAGGAGAGGCTTCCAGCTGCATAGCCACCTGCAGCCCCCCAGGGGACAAAGTGACACCAGAGAGAGGCTGTTAAGGTAACAAGATGACACATGAGATGGGCAAGTGAGAAAACCTGGAGTGAATCTGAGGTGTTAAAAAGAGACAGATGGAATTGAGAGAGTAGCATTGACATAAACAGACTAACATGTATAAAATGAATTAAAAAGCTTTGCATACAAAGGTCCATATAGTCAAAGCTATGTTTTTCCCAGTAGTCATGTACAGATGTGACAGTTGGACTGTAAAGAAGGCTGAGTGTAGAAGAATTGATGCTTTTGAACTGTGGTGCTGGAGAAGACTCTTGAGAGTCCCTTGGACTGCAAGGAGATTCAACCAGTCAATCCTAAAGGAAATCAATCCTGAATATTTTACTGGAAGGACTGATGCTGAAGCTGAAGCTCCAATACTTTGGCCACCTGATGTGAAGAGCCAACTCATTTGAAAAGACCCTGATGCTGGGAAAGATTGAAGGCAGAAGGAGAAGGGGACGACAGAGGATGAGATGGTTGGATGATGTCACCTGCCGGGAGCCACCATGGGAGATCCCACCCATGACAAGGTCATGTGGAAGAGACCTGACAGGCAAGGCGGATCAGGACTCGAGGGACTCCCTGGACCTGCTCGAGCATCTACCCTGAAACCAAAATCTGTCTGTCTAGTGTTTACTATATTATGTTTTTCACCAACTCTTCTGACATTAGCAAGGGGCTATCCCCGACCACCTTTCTCTGAAGAAAATCAACTTAGGGCTCTAATTAATAAGTCTCCTGGGCATGAAAGGAGTATTTCAATTCAAATCCCTCTGATTAGCATTCTAGCTTACTTGACATGTTTATCCATACTCTTACAACTAACGCACATGATTATTCACAGCTTCCCAACCATGAAAGGCATGGGAAGCCTAAACATTCTAAAAGTCCTAATGAGCATAGAGTCCTTTAAGGGATGAAAAATTATTAGAATAGTATTGGTAAAGGGCTTCATTATTTGGCCAATGCTTGCCACCAAGTTCCCATATCCCTTATCCATTATGCACCTGGGAGTGCATTAGTTAATGTAGTTGGAATGTAAGAAAAACAAGTAGTAGGCTTGGTATTAACCACATCAGACCTTTGAGCTAATAAGTTCTTTCTTTGTTGTGACCCACTGCTCCTTTGCTCTGTGAGAATGTAACTTTATTTAGTACTTTCTGAGGCTGGGAGAAATAAAGAAAAAACAAAACACTTTAGGGAAAACAAGTTCTCTGGCTGATCAACCTTTATCAGAAAAGAGTCATGAAATATTAACAGGCCACAGGGCCAGACATAACATAAGACCTTTGTTTATGAAAAGGTATACAGAAAATATCCTGGTTTCAATAAAGGTAAAATTGATGGAATGTTGAACTGACACTGTATCTTTCACTTTGAGAAATGTGTAACTCAGAGTATAAAAGTTCTTTTTTGAAAATAAAGCTGTGGATCCCACTTCACCAGAGCTCTGGTCTCCGTGTCTTTCTTTCTCTTTCTCCCTTTTTTTCAGGCTGAATCCCTGGAGCACAGAGGCCCTCTGAGTTCACTTTTTCCCTGGGCTTCTAAGACCTGATCAGGAAGGCGCTCTGCATCTTCACCCCACCAAGAGGGCACCTGAGGCCTCCGTGAACAGAGCAAGTCCCGTGTCAGGGGCTTTACTGGCTTTCTGTGTAAACCAAGGAATTTCAGCCTCTTTCTCTCTCCCTTAGTCTTTCTCTTTAGTTTTTATTTTTATTTTTGACCCTGGACCACCAGGTCCCAGTCCATTATTAGACCCGTGTCATCTCTCTCACTGACGCTGTTCATCCTGAGAGTTCCCCTGGATCCTGCTGGGGCTGGACCCTGGCAGTCACCGACTCAGGGGACATGACTTCACTGTCTCTCCAGGAGGTATGCTGCAGTCCATGGGCTGCAAAGAGTCAGACACAACTTAACAACTGAACAGCAACATATTTACCTTAAAAATTTGTATCAACTTCATATAGAACATATGTATTTGTAAATATGTTTAATATAAATATGTATTTGTTTATTAATTTTTTTGTACCAGTAATGGAGGGACAAGGAAAGTGAAAATAGCATGTTGTCCTGAGGAAATTTAGATACTGGCTTAGACTCATGAGAATTCTCCCAGCTAAATTTGTAGCGATAGTCCATTTGGAGCTCCCTCTTTCAATTTTTTCCTTCCTTCATTTTTTTTTTTTTAATCCACATACTCATCTGCTCATTCAGTTAAAAACATTTATTTAGTTATGGTAAACTTTATGCATATAAGCACTTCTATGATATAAGTACCTCCTGTCCTCAATATGGTTTTGGTCGCAGGACATAAACGATGCCAGAAAGAAGAATTACATTACATATGGTTAAATGCAATGTGTGTTAGAAGAAAGGTACAAAGTAAGTCGTAGAAATTTAGGGGAAGACTTAGAAAATCCAAATAATGGGATTGAACAGTACTGACTCATGTCATTTTTGGACACTCGGCCTAGGTTATAATGAAATATTTTTTGTAAGTTTAAGAAATGAAAGAAGATCTACAGTGTGTAAGTTATAGTTTCACAGCCAATGTTTAATTTAATTTTGGAAAAAAATGCTACTTATGCCCCTTAACCTAGGACCTGATTATTAGTGGTGTGGTAATATATGTAATTGGAATCATGGGTTACTTCAGTGATCTGGAAGAAATGTTATGGGAAAAAAGCAATTTTAAATTCACACTTAATTTGGGAACGTCCTTACCCAAATACACTTGGGAAGGTAGTTTAACACCGTGGCCTTGAGTGTGAAGGCTTCTCTATGGACCACAGAGTAGGGCATCGTGACCTCCAAGAAGAAGGGCTGGAAGGCTCAGCGAGAGGCAGTTGAGAGAGAGACCAAGTCCAGTGTCACTGGACAGACACAGGGCCCCTGCCTTCCACTCAGTGATGGTATCAGGGACTGTTACTCACTCCTACTTAAGTTACACCCAAGAAGCTGCAGAGGACAGCCATGTGATGAACAAAAAGCAAGCAAGTGAACTGGTTATTCTAAAATGGTAACTGGGCTTCCCAGGTGACTCAGTGGTAAAGAATCCAGCTGAGTGACTGAGCAGTCATGCACAAGCTGGTAACTGATGAGTGTGACCCAATATCATACTTTTGAGTCCTCTCAAAAGAGTTAAGGGCTTCCCAGGTGGCTTGGTGGAGAAGGCAATGGCAACCCACTCTGGACGGAGGAGCCTGGTAGGCTACAGTCCATGGGGTCATGCAGAGATGGACACGACTGAACGACTTCACTTTCTCTTTTCACTTCCATGCGTTGGAGAAGGAAATGGCAACCCACTCCAGTATTCTTGCCTGGAGAATCCCAGGGACAGCGGAGTCTGGTGGGCTGCCGTCTCTGGGGTCACACAGAGTCAGACGCAAATGTTGCGACTTAGCAGCAGTAGCAGCAGCAGGTGGCTCGGCTGGCAAAGAATTCTCCTGCAATATGGAAGACCTAGTTTGATCCCTGAGTTGGGAAGATCCCTTGGAGAAGGGAAAGGCTACCCATCCCAGTATTCTGGCCTGGAGAATCCCATGGACTCTATAGTCCATGGCATCTCAAAGAGTTAGACACGACTGAACAACTTTCACTTTCAAAAGAATTATAGAAATTAACAATATAATCAAAGCCCAAGATGGAAAAATAAAAGGCATTTCAGTGATTCAACTTTCCCCAACATGGTCATGCCTCCCACAAGTCTGTATAATCATTAGAAATCTG
>NW_011494853.1:83133-85451 GCF_000754665.1 Bison bison bison | reverse complement strand
ATAAAATTGAAAAAAAATCTGACTATAGACTTGAAATTGTCATTGAGCTTCCCTCTCTAAAATACTACCTGACAACTTTATAATTCTAAAAGTGGTTTATTCCACTTGCTTGTAGGATTGCTTCAGGTTTGCTCTTCAATATGGCATTCATGCTTGGTAAACATTAGAAAACTTGATTATAACTGGCTTCCCTGATGGCTCAGTTGGTCAAGAATCTGCCTGCAATGCAGAAGACCTGAGTTTGATTCCTGGGTCAGGAAGATCCACTGCAGAAGGGATGGGCTACCCTATCCTGTTTTCCTGGGCTTCCTTTGTGGCTCAGCTGATAAAGACTCTGCCTGCAATAGGGGAGATCTGGCTTCAATCCCTGGGTTGGGAAGATCCCCTGGAGAAGAGAAAGGCTACCCACTCCAGTATTCTGGCCTGGAGAATTCCATAATTAGTCATCTCTTTTATTTTTTAGAAGTGCCAGGAATACATGCATATCTACAATTGTTGAATTGATATAGTTAGACCAGAGTTTTATAAATTAGCCTAGTCCTGTTTTGAAATGACAGTTAATTAGAGAAATGGTTGGAAATAATGAAGTCATGTTTTTTACATCCAAAGCAAATGTGGTTGAGTGGAAGTTACTCACTTTATTATCACCAAGTCCTAGATCCAGGCTTCAGGGAAGTAGCTTCACACAGTCTTAGTGATTGGCTTTGAGTGGATCTCTCCCATTACCGTAGTATCTTCCTCAGTGGCAAGGGCCACTTTGACTATTACAGTGGGAAGAAGAAGATGCTGCTTTGAGAAAGTTATTTCATACAATGTGACATAAATGAATAATGCAGCTAAATATCTAGTTTTCCTGCTAAAATTAAAATGTTAAAACAGTTGCACTGGAAACCATGTTCAGCCACTCATTTTCTGAATGGATAGAATCTTTGTCAAAAGTAGAAATGACTGGACTTCTCTGGTGGCATAGTGGATGGGAATACACCTGCCAGTGCAGGGGATATGGGTTCTGAGATGCCTGGTTTGGGAAGATTCCACATGCCAAGGGGCAGCTAAGCCTGTGGGCCACAACTCCTGAGCCCGAGTACTGTACTACTGAAGCCCGTGTGCCTATAGCCTGTGGACTGCAGCAAGAGAAGCTACCATAATGAAAAGTAGCCCCCACCCACCACAATCCCATGCAGACAAAACCTTTTTTAAAAAGTAGAAATGACAAAATCCTGGAGAAAGCCTAACCTAGTGTAAGAGAAACTGGAAGGAAAGTGAAAGTTGCTCAGTCACTTGCGACCCCATGGACTGTCCAGTCCGTGGAATTCTCCAGGCCAGAATACTGGAGTGGGTAGCCATTCCTTTCTCCAGGGGATCTTAACAACCCACAGATCGAACTCAGGTCTCCCGCATTGCAGGTGGATTCTTTACCATTTGAGCCACCAGAGAATGGTGTATATTTTGGGAGTGAGGGTAGTTGGGGAGGGCTTCCAAAAACAGGAGAACTTTCACATTAGACAGAAGCAGGAACCTTAAGCTGCCCTTTAGGCAAGATATCTCCAGCTGTAAGAAGGGTCATTTCAATTATGAATGGCAAGAGCTGAACAGTGCCAAAGTTATTAGTAGAGAGATTCTTGCAATGTTTTTCTTTTTATAGATCCATAAAAGCAAACTTAATGTTTTGAGTTACCTGTTTTTAATTTGTGAAAAAAGGCAAGAAATGAAACAGTATAAACTTCTGAACTAGAAAGGGATGAAAGGGAACATTCCCTATCCGGTATGTATATATATATTTTTTGATGGGGCAAAGGAAAATAAGGACACAAGAATCATAGCATTTGCTTGGAGTTGAAGTGGCAGGAAATAAAAATCTTACAACTAGTAGCAGAGGTTCTTTGGTCTGCATTTTCTTAGAATAGGAATACAAACAGATTCAGAGTTAAGGCTTGTAACAAAGTGTTCCTTTCTTAAGTGGACTTATTTTCAGAAATAACTGTTGAAGAACTGATAAATGAGACTGTACAAAAATTGTTTATCCTTCCTTCATGGATTTTTTTCCCCTGCATTTATACAGTTTCATTTTCTGGGTTTTTGTTTGCCATGGCCACTGACTTCTTAACTTGGCCTCTGACTTTCTTTTTAACGTTCATTCCTCAGAGTTTTCTAATGTCTCAGTTCTCTACTCCCGGATCTGCCAGTCTGCATGATGTTTTTCTAGCAGGTAGAGTAGGGCTTCCCTGGTGACTCAGTGGTAAAGAATCTGCCTGCCAATGCAGGAGACTTGGGTTAGATCCCTGGGTTGCAAACCAGTTGGATACAAGTTAGTGACT
>NW_011494853.1:78102-83033 GCF_000754665.1 Bison bison bison | reverse complement strand
CACATGTTAGTGACTAAACAACAACAACAAAGAGGAAATAGAGTGACCATACTTCATTTATAGTGTTGTTTAGTTGCTAAGTTGCCTCTGACTCTTTACGGCCCCTTGGACTGCAGCATGCCAAGCTTTCCTATCCTTCACTATTTCCCGGAGTTTGCTCAAAGTCATGTCTGATTGAGTCAGTGATGCCTTCCAACCATCATTTAACTTAAAAATTGTTTCTCTTTCTTTGATAGTATTCCGTTTGCTTAAAGGGTCTTTTTTCTTTTGTTCTATCTCTCATACACTTGCTAAAATGCTCTTCATTCCATATGATACATCTCCTATATGAAAAAACATCCAGACTTCTCAGAATTATTCTCTTTTGATGTACACTTCATCCACCTGCTATAGGAATAATTATATTTTATCTTACTGTTTATTTTTTTGCTTATTGAATGACAGCATAATGTCCAATGCAATAAAAAAAGTGGCTCCTGCCATGGCTGTTTTTATTTTGCCTGGAAGATAGAAACTTATAGGATCAGGACAGAATTAGGGATGTCTGGGCTTCAAGTTGGTGAATACCTTTAGTCTATGTCCTGGAAAGAAAATAATTACCAAATCAAACAAAAATATTTAAATATTATATAAAACCCCCACTTTGTGTTAAAAATCATAATACCTAATAAGTGAATTACATTATTGTTTTACATAACCAAGAAGAGTTCAAAATACTCAGTGCAGCAGTGGAATAATAAAATTTTTCCAAATTTTGTCCCTTGTATACTTTTGCATAGCAAAGCTGAGTATTGTAAAGTTAGTTGTAAAGCCACAGACCAGGTTAAAAGGAACACAGCCATGTGAATACGCATTCCTAATCAGCCATGTGTCCTGCCTTGGCTCTGTTACAATGAGCTATGTTCCTTAAGCAAGTCCCTTAACCTCTTTATGTCCCTGTTTCCTCTGGAGAAAACCAATGACTCAGACTGGGAACTTTCTAGTATTTTTTTTTACTTTCTAGTATTTTTTATTCATGCTGCTGCTGCTGCTGCTACTGCTAAGTCACTTCAGTCGTGTCCAACTCTGTGTGACCCCATAGACAGCAGCCCACTAGGCTCCTCCATCCATGGGATTTGCCAGGCAAGAGTGCTGGAGTGGGGTGCCATTGCCTTCTCCAATTTTTTATTCATATAGTGTTCTATTAATCCTAAACAATTCACAAGGCAGACTATTAATGGATATATGGTCTTTATTGTCCTCTGACAATTCCTTCTTTTTTATTTTTTCATAATTGGGGGTGACTGTAGATACTTTGGTGAGAAAGGTCCTGACCAAATGAGTTTGTTTTGTTTGAACAATTTTAATTGAAAGGCATTGGTATAATATGCATATAACCATTAGGACAATTATTAGTGTTATAATTTCAGATCCAATACTGTGTATAATGCTTTGTAACCATCCTCGAGGGTCTAGCCCAGATAATTGATCAGACAGTTGTTCAGCTAGTTTCCAAATTAGTGGAAGAGGAAAGACTTTTAGAAAAGGTTTCAAAGATTTCTTTTTGTAGTAATTGTACATTCAGAGAGGCATTATCATGTATGTTTTGTAAATGAAATTTGATCCATTCCCTGTTGTAGGCACGATGATTGAATTCAACAGGAGTAACACAAAATTGAGTAGACCTCCAATCACATTTTAGTATTATTTGTTTTTGTAAATCTGTTAATTGATCCCCAACCCATTTGATGGCTGTTTTTAGTTCCTGTATTTCATCTTGAAATTCCTCATCTATCTGAGCCTGAGTGGCCCACATCGTATGAGCATCTTTAGTCCAATTTTGGAAAAAATTATGTGTTTGAATTGAAGTTTGTAAAGCAACACCAGTGAGGGCGGCAGTTGTGCAAATAGCTATTAATTCCCAAATGCCAAGAATCAGCCATCCAATGAATCATTTAGATCATCAGAGTATTTTAGTAAGTAACTGGGAAGCGAGCCCGGCCATGGGGCCTTCTTTCCAGGGCTGTTGGAGATTTACTGGGAACCATAAATTACGTTGAGATCAAAGAAATCAAAAGGTGCCAGAGTCCAGCTCCAGCAGCCAGGGAATCAGCCTGAAGGGATGGGTGGTGTCGGCGAGTCACAATGCAGCCTCTCATTTAGTTTTTTTGGACTTCATCTTTATTTCAAGGTTAAGATTCTCTTTTATACTTTTACAAAAGCATTAGGTCAGAGGTTTGATAGTTTCAGTTCCCCATGACCCAGATTTGTTGTCCCCATAAATCATTGTTGCCCCTCAAAAGGAGTTCCTGCCTCAGCGATTCTATCTACTTCTTCTCATGTGTCCTTGTGAATACATTGTAACTCATGCTAATGCCTGGGCTGCATACCACATTCCTCAATTTATTTATTATCTTTCTAAATCCTGTTTGCCTCTAGTATCCTGAGCTCACTTTCTCTAAAAAGGCTTCTAACCTCTAATATCTCCAAAATTACTGATCTCTATAAGCTATAGTAAAATATGCTAACATTACAACATTCCTTAAATCTTTGGCTTCTAACTATTTAAATTATTCCTAAGCCCCACCCAAATTCAGCAAACTCCTTTGCCATAAATATTTCCCTCACAAATAGGTTTCAGATAGCAGTCCCTCCCATGGCCTCAAGCTGCGGCCTATGTGCTCATCCTGGAACACTCTTTTGTAAAGGTCCTTGAATGAATGTCAATGATTAACTTTATGAATTATTCTCTGAGCACAGCTGCAGAAGGCTTTGTGTCTTCTCATGCTCCTCTCAAGAACAATAAGCACCTTAATATTCTTTTCAGTCAACCCAGCCAAGGAGAGGGAAAAAAAGTCAGAATCACAAGGCCTAACTCCTTCATCCTGGGTCCGTGCCTGTGGGACAAGGAGAGGGTGTTGGGGCCATGCCTCCACTTTGTCAGTAATGCCTAATGTGGCTCCTGACAAAAAGGGATTCATTTCTTAAGGAAATAGAAGAGTTAAGACAGGTATATAATTTGCAATTTATAGAAGTTACAGAACATAAAATCTTGTTGAATTGTAAGTTTCCTATAGCTATAACAAAAGGAAGGGGAACACAGCTTGTATGAAATATGGCTGATTCCAATGAAAGGAATAATGACTAGAACTGCGACTAGTCTCTGTAAAATACTCAGTCCAAGTTACAAGATTTTTTGGTGCTCGCGGCAAGCTTCCAAATGTCTTATTGTTTAGATTCAATCCATTTACTGAGGATGATTCAAGGGTGAGGGGGTGCCATTCCTCCATCAAGCCAGCCAAGAAGTCCTTGTTCATGGTAATATTCCATCATAATATTGGTAGTCTTCCATGATACTTGTGCAGCATAATCACATATAGTGCTATTAATATCATCTGAACAGTCAGATAACCACATACCATGGGGTCCCCAATTGACAATGTTGTAATTGGCCACAAACATTAATTTTCCTGATTTGGCTTGACACTTGTACCAATGAACAGGAATATACTTAAAGTTTTTATAAGTAAACCCTTTGCATAATGTTTTTTGTCCTTTTCCTAGAGTTTCAGTAGTGTTGACATGGTTCTCATAAAAAGAAAGGGCAGTAAATAATCCAAGCAATGTCCGAAAGTCCTTTTTTGGAGGCAGGACAAAAGCCCAAGTTTGTCAGCTACCATTTATGCATAATTCTGCTGGGAGCATGCATAAAGGAAGGATTTCATAACCTAGAGAGATATTAATTAGTCTCTCTTTCTCCTCAGAGTGTGAGGGCCCTTTCCTGCTCCAGGGAGAAGGCATATGTATGGAATCATTGGTTGATATGATCGGTCCCTTTTCTGTCCATTATACAACCTGTAATAAAGGGGGGTTGGGTATATAAGCCCAATAAGTATGATTCATTAATTCAGCTTGAGCAGGGGAAAGAAAAGCAAGCAAAACAAGCATAGCAACAAAAATATTTTCTGGATTCTGAGGCATTGCCTGTTGAGAAACCAGATTTTCAGCTTGATTAGTAAGGGTTTTTATCTGTCCCCAAGAAGGGAGATCATAAGGTTGATACCACCAAGGACGGTGCTTTCTGGAGATCTTTAGAGCCTCCATGGTTCGTATTGGAATTTCTTCCTCCTGGGGTTTTTGCTGTTTCATCTCTAGTTTGAATGCTGTGGGCCCCCTTAGGTCAAATCTTCCGAAGAGGAAGCCATGTGAGTTCGTTGGATCCATCTGGAGAAATACAAGCATACCCCTCTCCCTGTAAGATTAGTTTCCCAGATTTCCATTGATTAGTTAACCCATCTTGGTACCAAATGGGCAGCGGAAGAGACGTGACCTTCAGTTTCTTGAGATGTTTTTCTCCCTGCAGTAAGTTTAAAAATTTTAAAACAAATAAAGCTGTATTAACAATAGTTATAGGTTTAGAGAATAGCTTATTTTGGAATCTAGTAAAGTCTGTTTTAGATAAGGAAGGTAGTAGTGTTCCTGTGTATTCTCTCCTTTTTAAATTAATTTTTTAATTTGTAGTTTCAGTGTGTGATGTGCTTGTTTGATTATATCTTATGCTTGTGGATTAAAAGGAATACCTGTAACATATTTAATAGAAAATGATTGTAAAAATTGTTTGAAATAACTTGAAGTATAGGAAGGGTCACTGTCTGTTTTTATAAAACCAGAAGTTTTTATTATAGCAAAACAAGCTAATAGGTGAGTTATAATGTATTGTGTAGCTTCACTGCGAAGAGGTGTGGCTCAGATAAAAGAAGAATTTATGTCGATACAGACGTGTAGGAGAGAAGAAGGAGAAAGTTTAGGGCAATGAGTTACATCTATTTGTCATAGTTTATTAGGTTGTAATCTCTGAGGATTAATACCTTGGGTAATGGGTCGAAGATGTAGGGGTCTACAAGTAGAGCAATTATTACTATATATATATATATATATTTTCTTTTTTTTTA
>NW_011494853.1:71251-78002 GCF_000754665.1 Bison bison bison | reverse complement strand
GAGCCAGCATTGTTGTGTAACAGAGCATGCTGTTTTTCTGGAGTAGCAAAGGAAACAAATTTATCAGCCTATTCATTACCATGAGTCATAGGACCAGGAAGACAGGAATGTGCTCGAATATGTGTAATATAAACGGGAGAAGTGTGGCTTTTAATAATGGATTGCAGTTCGAAAAAAAGTTGTTGAATAATAGGTTGATTGGAGTTTATGGTGGAGGTTTCTATATTTTTTAATAAAAAAACAGAATATAAGGAATCAGAGACTATATTAATGGGGTAGGGATGTAGGCAAATAACTTTAATAAGGGCATATAATTTGTTTTGTTGAGCAGAATGGAATTTAGTGTAAAAGACTTTATATTCTTTGAGAGACCAGAATAAGGCTTTAGTGTTTTTAGTCTCATCTATGTAGAAAACTTTAGCTTGAGGTATAGGCTGTGGGCTGATAATGTGGGAAATAATAAATTCAGTATTTTTGAAGAAATTTCATAGCTTGTTAGAGGGATAATGAAATGAAAATTTCCCGAAATATTCTAGAAAAGCTAGTTGGAAATCGGTAGAAGTTTGTAATGTATTCTCAAATTGAGATTTATTAATAGGTATTACAATTTTATGGGGATCGGAGCCAATTAGAGTTTTAGTTCTAGTCTATTGATAATGATTAGAGCAATTAAATCAAGGTAAGGTGTAAGTGAATTTATTTCTCTAAAATGGGTATAGATCCATTTTATTGGGTATTTTTACTGGGCAGGAAGTCTCATGGAAGAATGAAGAGAGGGGAATACAAATAATTTTAAAGGTAAATCTAGTCTAATGCAGGTAAGAACAAGTTTCTGTAGTTTGTTTTGCACTAAATAGAGTTTCTCTCGTACCTCTTGAGAAAGTGATTGAGGGCTATTTAGATTAGGATCGCCTTTCAAAGTATTAAATAGATTAATTAGTTGATAATTAGCAATGCTGAAAGAGGGCCTAATCTAATTTATATCACCTAAAAGTTTTTGAAAATCATTCAAGGTTAATAATTTATCAGTATGAATCTGTGTTAGTTGAGGAGTAATGTGTTGTCTACTAATAATAAACCCTAAGTAATGGTAAGGTATAGAGGTTTAGATTTTTTCAGGGGCAATGATTAATCCAAAGTTGTTTAAGCACTGTTGAGCTATATCAAACATGTGTTGAGTTTTTAAAACAGATGGAGCCGAAAATAATATATCATCTATATAATGAATAATAAGAAAGTCAGGAAATTGTTTTTTCATAGGCTCAAGGGCTTTAGTTACGTAGTACTGACACATGGTGGGAGAATTTATCATTTTTTGAGGCAGTATAGTCTATTGATATTGTTTATGAGGCCCGATGTGATTAGGAAAAGGGAGGGAGAAAGCGAATTTTTCTCAGTCTAAAGGGTGTAGAGGTATATTAAAAAAGCAATCTTGTAAATCAATGATAATAATGCATCAATCTTGAGGAATAGCAGTAGGCGATGGGATCTCCGGTTGTAATGTACCCATTGGTTTCACAGATGCATTAACTTTTCTAAGGTCTGTTAAGAGACACCATTTGTTAGATTTCTTTTTTATAACAAAAATAGGAGAGTTCCAAGGAGAGCAAGATTTCTCAATATGTTGTAATTCTAATTGTGCTTCCCTGGTGGCTCAGAGGTTAAACCGTCTGCCCGCAATGTGGGAGACCTGGGTTCAATCCCTGGATTGGGAAGATCCCCTGGAGAAGGAAATGGCAACCCACTCCAATATTCTTGCCTGGAGAATCCCATGGATGGAGGAGCCTGGTGGGCTACAGTCCATGGGATCACAGTCAGATACGACTGAACGACTTCACTCACTCACTCATTCAAATTCTTTAGCAGCCTGTAATTTTTCTTTTGTAAGGGGCCATTGCTCTGTCCAAATAGGCTCGTCATTCTTTCAAGTTATTTTAATAATTGTTTTGTTTGTTAAATAAGCAGTGTCCCCTAGGAAAAATGTGGAATGTATATCTGAGTTTGTCATTGTATAAGTAAATCCCTTTTTATTAGATTAAGGGGTGTATCTATCACATAAGGTTGTAATGTAGCAGGCTGGCCTTCTGGTCCCTCATAAGGATAAATTTGAATACTTTGATAAACTTCTTGTATTTTGGTTTGAGAAACTCCTGTAATTTGGCAAGAAACTTTCTGTATAGGCCAAGATGTGGGCCATAAGTGTTTTGAAATAATAGGGAGGTCAGATCCAGTATCGAGGAGACCAGAAAATCTTTTATCATTAATTTTGATATTTATATTTGGTCAGGTATATTCAGATACCAATGATATTCATAAGGATTGTTTTTGATCTGTATTACTTGACCCATCTGTCTGTATATCATGAGAGGAGTTAATAGCAGTATAAGGTCAAAGAAGTAATTGAGCAATTTTGTCCCCCTTTTTGAATTGCCATAGACTCTGAGATGACATCATAATTTGAATTTTCCCTTTATAATGTGAATCAATTACTCCAGGGTGAACAGTAATTCCTTTAGAAGTCAAACTAGATCAGCCAAGTAAAAGGCCGAAAGTTTGTGGAGGTAGGGGTCCAAAAAGTCCAGTAGGTATTTTAGAAGGGATTGTTTGACGGAAAAGGAGAAAATCATTTAGGGTTGATATATTGATGCCAGTACAGCTGGATGTTGAGGATTTGAGGGAAAAGATGGAGTTTGTCCCTGATTTTTGTTGAAAGGGACCCGGGGAGTCCTGTTTGAAGTTTCCCGAAATAAGTTTTCTTTCAACATCATATTTAGATTGGCAGTCTTTAGCCCAATGCATCTCTTTATGGCAGTGAGGGCAAAGTTTTGAAAACCTTTTATTATTTTTGTTTTTTCCTGTATGTTTCTTAGGGCAATCTCTTATATGGGTCTTATCCCCACAAGTAAAATAGCCTTCATTTCTCTTTTTAAAAGCAGCAGCCATTGTTTTAGCTAACATTTGCATTTTCTATGTCTTAGACCCAAGATTGTGGCAAGCCTTCAAATAATCAATAACAGTCCCGGTCTCACATATTGGAGTGATAGCCCTTTGACATTCTTGATTTGCATTCTCAAATGCAAGCAGTTTTCCTAGTTGTATATTGGCTTCTTTTCCAATCACAGTATGGGAAATAGCAGTTTCTAGTCTAGCTAGAAAATCAGCATATGTTTCATTAGGTCCTTGTAATATCTTAGTGTAAGTACCTTTAGGTTCTCTTGAGGAGTAATTTGATCCCAGGCTTCAAGGGTAACTTCTTTCAATTATTTGTGCATTAAGGAGGGCATAGTATTGAGCTTCTATTGCCTCAAAGAACAGAGAAAGCTTCTGTCATAGATATCAAAAAGGGGCTAGAAAGAGTATTTGTCTCATTAGTTTAAGTGGAACCTTATATATTTTTCAATTAGTTGTTGAGACTAAGTAAAAAGAATACCTCAATGTTGTAAGAGTTCTGTTAGGCCCTTTCTCAAGACATTCATCTGGTGATAACTTTGGCACAAAATTAGCCAGGGAGAACAGGTTCCAGATAATGTCTCTGGGCAAGATATTTTGTTGTTGTGTAATCAGGGGTACAAGTGTTGAGATACAAGTTCTTAGGCAAGATTTGTTATAATTATAATCATTAACATAGAGCCTAAGAAAAGCATTCCATGAGTAAGACATTGTGCTGTGTAAATCATTAGTTCTGGACCAAAAGAATGGTCAGTTTTCCAGCAAGATTCATTGTTGCATAGGGTTTAAGGAAAGCATGAGTGAGAATGTTTGTTTCCTCTTTATAGGGCCCTGGACTGTCTGCTTAAGTTTTGAGTCTTTGATTTCCTCCTGCTTTTAGGAGAATATGGTTGTCAGGGAAAGGGGTGGAGAAGTCATTCTGTAACCTCTTCCTGCTGGGAAGGGGCATAGGCCTTAAATTGTTGAGGCAATATATTCTCCTCATCTTTATATAGAGGGTCTCTGATCTAGGGGTCCTGAGTAATAGCTAGAGGAGGCAGTGGAAACTGCAGGAGCATGAATAATCATTTGTAACTTAAATGACTAAGCCATTTAGATATAAAAATCATTATATAGTTACAGATATAAAAAGCAAACAGCAAGAATAAGATGACTACAATTATTACAGTCAAGATAGTTTCCACCATTTGGAGATAAGCCTCTATTTGCTGATGTGAAACTGAACCGTCCCTGAACTTTAAACAAATGGTGAAGTAAAGAAGAGAAACAATGGGGTTTTCCAGCCGTTTGACCTGTGTCTTAGTACTTACCAGCCTCAATAGGTCCTGACCTCAATAGGTCCTGAGTCACTCCGTCCGAAATGCCACATATACCAGATCCCTGTTTGGGCGCCACTTGTTGCGATCCTTTAATGGACTGGAACTGGGTGGTCCAGAGTCAACGATAAGAAAGCAAAAGAGAGAAAGAGGCTAGTATTCCCTGGGTTACGCAGAGAACCAGTAAAGCCCTAGGACAGGGCTTGTACCTAGGAGGAACAGGGGGTCCTCTCGAAGAGGTCTTGAAAGCCTGGGCAGGAAAGTGAGCTCAGCAGGTTTCTGCACGCCAGAGAATTAACCAGAGGGAGAGAGAGAAAGAAAGAATGACACGGGGACCCAAGTCTCTAGTGGAACAAGGGTATTTTATTAGCAGAAATGTAGGCTTATATATCTTTTGTAAAATGATTACTCAGCCATTACAAAGCCTGCTGCTGCTAAGTCGCTTCAATTGTGTCCGACTCTGTGCGACCCCAGAGACGGCAGCCCACCAGGCTCCCCCGTCCCTGGGATTCTCCAGACAAGAACACTGGAGTGGGTTGCCATTTCCTTCTCCAATGCAGGAAAGTGAAAAGTGAAAGTGAAGTCGCTCAGTCGTGTCCGACTCTTTGTGATCCCATGGACTGCAGCCTACCAGGCTCCCCCATCCCTGGGATTTTCCAGGCAAGAGTACTGGAGCGGGGTGCCAGAAATCCCATCAATTGCAACAAAATGGATAGTCTAATAGACACAAGGTCGCTGATGCTGAAAAGAGTCATTGAAGGGAGCTACTGAAAACAATCCAAGTAGGTACCCTTTCGCATGATCTCAGTCCTGAGAACTATGTGTGGCTCTACTCATTCCCAGAATAGGGACTGCTAAGGAATAGAGAATCCTTGAGAAATGGCAGACAAAGGAAGAAAAGTGCAGCATATTGATTCCTTAAATTTGAATGTCCCCGAACAATTCATATAACTAGGTCCTTCTCACACTCCCAGTGTTGCACCAGAATGGTGACAAGTGTAGAAAGAAGGTATTAAGAGCATTACAGATACTAGACCCCGTGACTCCGGGAATTTGAAGATGAAACAAACCATTCTTACATGGAACCCCGAGAAAACATTTTCTGAGACAGGCAGATAACTGTGTAAGTGCCAAAATTAATATTTGATTTTATATCTTGGGGAGCAAACTCCCATGAAGTGCGTTCTTTAGTGTAGCTCCATAAGATTTCTCTCTTTTTTGCCTCCTAGTCTTACTATTACAAGTTTTAGTATTGTCCCTTGAAATCACTGCTATAATTTGCTAAATCATTCCACTATACTTAGACATTTAGATTTATTTCTGTTGCTATAAATTATAGAACATTTAACATTTTATTTGTACTTATTTTTCCTTCTTTGGGGTTATGTCTATGCTAATTTCTAAGGAATAAAAATGTTAAATCAAAAAGAATGTGCATTTTAGAATTTATGTACATGATCACACAATTTGTGATAAGTTGAAACTTGACTATAATTATTTTGATTTCCAGGAAAGTGGTTTTTTATTTGTATCCAGTGGACACTGCACATTCTTATTTATTGCCAGTATGTTTATTCCTACACCAGCTTTCTGGGGTGCTCTGCTTGAGAATGGGAAAACAGGTTAAGAGCATTAAAACAATATTAAAAATCTCTTTACAAAAGTATTGGTGGTAGTTTAGTTGCTAAGTCGTGTCAGACTCCTGTCACCCCACAGACTGTAGCCCTCCAGGCTCCTCTGTCCATAGGATTCTCCAGGCAAGAATACTGCAGTGGGTTGCCATTTTCTTCTCCAGGAGAAATACAAAAAGGATTACATGCTCATTACAGGAATTAGAGAAACTATGAGAGCAGATCGGAGAGGGCGATGGCACCCTACTCCAGTACTCTTGCCTAGAAAGTCCATGGATGGAGGAGCCTGGAAGGCTGCAGTCCATGAGGTCACGAAGAGTCGGACACGACTGAACGACTTCACTTTCACTTTTCACTTTCCTGCATTGGAGAAGGAAATGGCAACCCACTCCAGTGTTCTTGCCTGGAGAATCCCAGGGACGGGGGAGCCTGGTGGGCTGCTGTCTCTGGGGTCCAACAGAGTCGGACACGACTGAAGCGACTTAGCAGTAGCAGCATGAAAGCAGATATAATAAAATAAAATCACTAATAATTTTACAACATGGTGATCATCACTAAGTATTTTGACATATTTTTGCTTTTTTGTACTGACTTTACTACAAATACTTCACTGCTGCTGCTGCTACTAAGTCGCTTCAGTCGTGTCCGACTCTGTGAGATCCCATGAATCCCAGCACGCCAGGCCTTCCTGTCCATCACCAACTCCCGGAGTTCACTCAGACTCATGTCCATCGAGTCAGTGATGCCATCCAGCCAACTCATCCTCTGTCGTCCCCTTCTCCTCCTGCCCCCAATCCCTCCCAGCATCAGAGTCTGTATAGTCCAATGAGTCAACTCTTCGCATGAGGTGGCCAA
>NW_011494853.1:68440-71151 GCF_000754665.1 Bison bison bison | reverse complement strand
CCTCTGTCGTCCCCTTCTCCTCCTGCCCCCAATCCCTCCCAGCATCAGAGTCTTTTCCAATGAGTCAACTCTTCGCATGAGGTGGCCAAAGTACTGGAGTTTCAGCTTTAGCATCATTCCTTCCAAAGAAATCCCAGGGCTGATCTCCTTCAGAATGGACTGGTTGGATCTCCTTGCAGTCCAAGGGACTCTCAAGAGTCTTCTCCAACACCACAGTTCAAAAGCATCAATTCTTCGGCACTCAGCCTTCTTCACAGTCAAACTCTTACATCCATACATGACCACAGGAAAAACCATAGCCTTGACTAGACAGACGTTTGTTGGCAAAGTAATGTCTCTGCTTTTCAATATGCTATCTAGGTTGGTCATAACTTTTCTTCCAAGGAGTAAGCGTCTTTTAATTTCATGGCTGCAGTCACCATCTGCAGTGATTTTGGAGCCCCCCCAAATACAGTCTGACACTGTTTCTACTGTTTCCCCATCTATTTCCCATGAAGTAATGGGACCAGATGCCATGATCTTCATTATCTGAATGTTGAGCTTTAAGACAACTTTTTCACTCTCCACTTTCACCTTCATCAAGAGGCTTTCTACTTCCTCTTCACTTTCTGTCATAAGGGTGGTGTCATCTGTGTATCTGAGATTATTGATATTTCTCCTGGCAATCTTGATTCCAGCTTGTGCTCCTTACAGCCCAGGGTTTCTCATGATGTACTCTGCTTATTTAACATAAGCAGGGTGACAATATAGAGCCTTGACGTACTCCTTTTCCTATTTGGAACAAGTCTGTTGTTCCATGTCCAGTTCTACCTGTTGCTTCCTGACCTGCATACAAATTTTTCAAGAGTCAGGTCAGGTGGCCTAGTATTCCCATCTCTTTCAGAATTTTCCACAGTTTATTGTGATCCACACAGTCAAAGGCTTTGGCATAGTCAATAAAGCAGAAATAGATGTTTTCTGGAACTCTCTTGCTTTTTTGATGATCCAGCGGATGTTGGCAACTTGATCTCTGTGAAAAGAAGAGAAGGGAAAAGCAAAGGAGAAAAGGAAAGATATAAGCATCTGAATGCAGAGTTCCAAAGAATAGCAAGAAGAGATAAGAAAGCCTTTCTCAGCGATCAATGCAAAGAAATAGAGGAAAACAACAGAATGGGAAAGATTAGAGATCTCTTCAAGAAAATTAGAGATACCAAGGGAACATTTCATGCAAAGATGGGCTCGATAAAGGACAGAAATGGTATGGACCTCACAGAAGCAGAAGATATTAAGAAGAGGCAGCAAGAATACACAGAAGAACTGTACAAAAAAGATCTTCATGACCCAGATAATCACGATGGTGTGATCACTCACCTAGAGCCAGACATCCTGGAATGTGAAGTCAAGAGGGCCTTAGAAAGCATCACTATGAACAAAGCTAGTGGAGGCGATGGAATTCCAGGTGACCTATTTCAAATCCTGAAAGATGATGTTGTAAAAGTGCTGCACTCAATATGCCAGCAAATTTGGAAAACTCAGCAGTGGCCGCAGGACTGGAAAAGGTCTGTTTTCATTCCAATCCCAAAGAAAGGCAATGTCAAAGAATGCTCAAACTATCACACCATTGCACTCATCTCACATGCTAGTAAAGTAATGCTGCAGGTCATGGGGTCACAAAGAGTTGGAGATGATTTAGAGGTTGAACAACAACCACAATCCTTTCCTTCCTTCCTTCTCTTTCCCATCCACTTTGAAAAGATGGTGCTGATGAATTTACTTTCAGGGCAGCAATGGAGAAGCAGACATAGAGAACAGACCTATGGACACAGGGGTGGGGGGCGGGCAGAGGAGAAGAAGGAGAGGGTGAGATGTATGAAGAGAGTAACATGGAAATTTACAATACCACATGTGAAATAGATAGCCGATGGTAATTTGCTGTATGACTCAGGGAACTCAAGCAGGGGCTCTGTGAGAATCTAGAAGGGTGGGATGGGAGAGAGGTGGGAGGGAGGTTCAGAAGGGAGGGGACATGGGTGTACCTATGGATGATTCTTGTTGATGTGTGGCAGAAAATGGCAAAATTCTGTAAAGGAATTATCCTTAAATTAAAAAATAAACTAAAAATATAATGAACTAGCTTATCTGAACAAGTTCAGTTTACATAACCAGATTTCAGATTTTTAATAAAACAAACAGACATATATGATGATCTCTTGTGATTTTAACTGCCCTCTTGTGGTCAAAGTCGATGATTGCCCTGATATAAGAATTGCTATACTGTCACCCTGCTTGTTTAAGTTATATGCAGAGTACGTCATGAGAAACACTGGGCTGGAAGAAGCACAAGCTGGAATCAAGATTGCCGGGAGAAACATCAATAACCTCAGATACACAGATGACACCACCCTTATGGCAGAAAGTGAAGAGGAACTAAAATGCCTCTTGATGAAAGTGAAAGTGGAGAGTGAAAAAGTTGTCTTAAAGCTCAACATTCAGAAAACGAAGATCATGGCATTTGGTACCATTACTTCATGGGAAATAGATGGGGAAACAGTGGAAACAGTGTCAGACTTTATTTTCTGGGGCTCCAAAATCACTGCAGATGGTGACTGCAGATGGTGACTGCAGCCATGAAATTAAAAGACGCTTACTCCTTGGAAGAAAAGTTATGACCAACCTAGATAGCATATTGAAAAGCAGAGACATTACTTTGCCAACAGAGGTCCGTCTAGTCC
>NW_011494853.1:62146-68340 GCF_000754665.1 Bison bison bison | reverse complement strand
GAAGAATTGATGCTTTTGAACTGTGATGTTGGAGAAGACTCTTGAGAGTCCCTTGGACTGCAAGGAGATCCAACCAGTCCATTCTGAAGGAGATCAGCCCTGGGATTTCTTTGGAGGGAATGATGCTGAAGCTGAAACTACAGTACTTTGGCCACCTCATGCAAAGAGTTGACTCATTGGAAAAGACTCTGATGCTGGGAGGGATTGGGGGCAGGAGGAGAAGGGGACGACAGAGGATGAGTTGGCTGGATGGCATCACTGACTAGATGGATGTGAGTCTGAGTGAACTCCAGGAGTTGGTGATGGACAAGGAGGCCTTGCGTGCTGGGATTCATGGGGTCACAAAGAGTCGGACACGACTGAGCGACTGAACTGAATGGAACTGAAGAATTGCTGAAGTACTCTGTCCAAGGTCATTCAGAGGGTATTGAGTTAAAGACTGCTCTTTCAGGTTTTTGTCTGTTTTATTTTTAAATGACTAATCCTGGGTAGAATCTGTTATCCAATCACTTATCTTGTTTCTAGAAAAATTCTTGTGTCGTTTTGACTTTACTCAGATCCCCGAATAGTGCATTTGTGGTGAATCATTCCCTTTGTCACCAGACATTTTCAAACAGAAATCTAGGATCATTTGATTAGTCAGACTGCTTGTACACTGTATTCAGGTCACTGCCAGTTATCAACTCTAGTCCTGAATGACAGTGACTAGAGTGAATTCACTAGAGTGAATAAGAACAAAAAACCTAACATTAAGTGGCAAGGAAAGTAAAAGTATCAGCAGTAGCACGTGTCAGTAATGAATAAAAGAACAAAAGAGGATAAAACAGAAACACATCATATTTTTAATAGAAAGGTGACAGTTGATTACAGAAAATGAAGCTTTCCAAAAATCAAGAGAGAAAGGAGAAGATGCAAGTAGAATCAAGTGCTAATCTTGGTATCATTTTGGAATGGTTCATAGTCACATGCACTATGTCATTTCACTGTATGGCACAGGGACTTTCCTGGTGGTCCACTGCTTAAGACTCTGCGCTCCCAATGCAGAGGGCCCAGGTTTGATTCCTGGCTGGGGAACTAAGATCCCACATGTCATTCAGATGGCCAAAAGGTAAAAAAAAGTGCATCTAGTAGATGGCACAGAATTATCATAAAGCCCCTAATGTAGTGCTAGGTCCCCAGGCTTTTTCTGTCCTTAATAAACGAGTCATTTAACCCCCTACCCCATTTGGAAAGACAAAGCCATGCTGTCCATTTTTCTGTTTAAGTACCTTCTGTGTTGGGTTATCCAAGTCAGGAAATCTTAGTGTTCTGCAGAGAACACTAGACTGGAAATCAAGAGCTTTTTCACTATTTGCCTGAAATGTAGCAATGATGTATTTGGAATTTTAGCTAGCTCTTCTGTTCTGTGTCTCCCTCCCAGGCCTACATCTGGCATTCAACATTCCTAAAACTTATTTTCATATACTTTTTTATACTTTTTATACTTTTTATACTCTGTGTCCTTACGTACATCACGTGGCTGCTGCCAATGCAGGATTTCCTAAAAGAGTGCCTCACCATTGTTTCTGAGATTGGTTGCCAACCAGGTCTTCAAGCTAATACATTTTTGACCTGACTAGGAGTTGTTCAGGGAGAGTTTCAAACAACAACCAGAATTTCAGTTCCTATTTCAGTTGACTCACTGCCTAAAACACTGAGAGATTAAAGCTGTTTAATGGGAAGGTCAATGGGAAAGCAGCCAAGTTCATACATGAAGAAGGAATGTTGACTGCCTGACAGCTATTGTGTAAAACGCTGTGTCAGACTTGTTTCCCAAGATGGCTGCCCGTCTCCCATCAAACATGATCTTTAAAAACAAAGAAGCAAATGCCTTCATTGAGTATAGCTGATGAACCAAGATCTACACTTATTTGAAGTGTATATAATAATGAACCACAGGCTCTTTTGCCCTGCCACTCCCTCATCAAGAACTAGAGTCCATTTTCCCTACTCTTCATTCTGAACTGAATATTTATGGCACTCACCTTTCTTTGTCTCCTCATCATTTATTGAGTTTGTGTACACATGTCTTGTCGGAGAAGGCAATGGCACTCCACTCCAGTACTCTTGCCTGGAAAATCCCAAGGACGGAGGAGCCTGGTAGGCTGCAGTCCATGGGGTTGCTAAGAGTCGGACACGACTGAGTGACTTCACTTTCACTTTCACTTTTCACTTTCGTGCACTGGAGAAGGAAATGGCAACCCACTCCAGTGTTCTTGCCTGGAGAATCCCAGGTTTTGGGGAGCCTGGTGGGCTACCGTCTATGGGGTTCCACAGAGTCGGACACGATTGAAGGGACTTAGCAGCAGCAGCAGCAGCAGCAGCAGCAGAGGAAGGAGCCAGAGCAGTAGGAGAAAATTCAGATAATATGGTATCATGAAAATAAAGGAAAACCAAGGCATGAAAATTTAAGAGGTATAAAAATGAATAAAGATTTTTACAAATTTGGGCAATTGTAAAATTTGTTTATTTTCAGTTTGGGTCAGATTTAATGAAGGATTATTTACATATAGAAACTTAGTCCTTTAGTATATAGTTCTGTGTCACTCAGTTGTGTTTGACTCTCATGCAACCCCATGGACTGTAGCTTGCCAGTTCTCCACTGTCTCTGGGATTTTCCAGGCTAGAACACTGGAATGGGTAGTATTCCCTTCTCCAGGGGAGCTTCCTGACCCAGGGAGTGAATCCAGGTCTCCTGCATTGCAGGAGGATTCTTTACCTTCTGAGCCACAAGAGTTCTTTTAATTTTTAATTCTTCTAGGGTTAATTATTACTATTTATTATTTTGGTAAAATACTATAAACTTTCCTGAAACAGGAAATTCCTTGCTTGGAATATTGCTCTACCAAGTCAGATCCTTCTCCTCAGGGGTGGAATACACACTGCTCTGAGTACCACACTGAACTGCAAGACCAAATGGAGTTCTAGTCCTGTTTTTACACTGGATAGTTTATTGAACTCTATTTGAACTCTTATGGTATGCTAGGCTGTGTTATCTAATTTAACACTTCCAATTACCTCACCAAGTGGGTCTTATTATTGCCCCCACTTTAGAGATGGAGTACCCAGAGGTTAGGTCACCTACTGGGGACTCACAGCTAAGCGCAGCAAGAAAATCTGAACTCAGGTGTTCTGGGCCCAGGGCCCCAGCTTTTCTTCACCACTATGCAGCATTGCCTCTTTCGTGTGCTTCTGATGAAGTCACCTTTGCTTCTAACCTAAGCTACAGCTTCCTGAGCACTAACACTGGGATAAGTAGATTTTCATGAGAAGAAGCCTTAGAAAGAACACTGAAGAGTTCAAGACTCGCATGATGATTGAGAATGTCTGGAGTTAGAATGCCAGGGTTCAAATCCTGAGTTCTCTGGTTTACTTAAGATTGCAAAGCCTCACTTTTACATCCTTAAAATGTGGATACTAATAGTATCTGCTCATAGGATTACTGTGAAAGTGCAGAAAGAAAGCTGTGTAATATGTTCATGACAGGGCAGGATGCAAGGTGAGCAAGGATAAGTGTTAGAGCACCTCCCTTTTCCCCACCCTTAGTAATAATAATAAAACAATAACAATGATAATAATCACTCTTCCCAAGATGTGTTAAGGGAAACAGTTATAAGTCTGCTACTGATATGAATGATGTAGGGAAGAAATTTATCAATCTTTAGACAATACAGCTACTAGATTATCTTTGTAAAGATTCTGTGAGGAACAGAGCTGCTATGACTTTAATACAGATTCTACAGCTTTTCAATACTTATTTCATCATGTAGTTTCTATAGTTAAGAGGAAGAGAGAAAAAAGGTGGAAGGAAAGAAGAAAGGGAAATCAAAGACAAGAAGGCAGGGAAGCCGGAGACAGGAAAATGCACAATATTTTTTCACCTTTTACAAGTTGCTGCATAAAAGTGAGCCTCTCCTGGAGGCTTTCCTGTTTAGAGATGTAATCATTTTCCATTTATACTCACACCTTCTTCCCCTGTTTTGCTTCCCATAGTGGGAAACATTTCTTATACGCAATTTAGCTTCCTCATTTATCTTGCTTTTTATCTTTCTCCTCACTCTAGAGCATAAGCTCTCTGTTGTTCAGTTGTTCAGTTGCTAAGTCTGTCTGACTCTGTGATGTCAGGCTTCCCTGTCCTTCACTGTCTCCCAGAGTTTGCTCAAATTCATGTCCGTTGAGCCAGTGATGCCATCCAACCATCTCATCCTCTGTCACCCCTTTCTACTCCTGCCCTCAATCTTTCCCAACATCTGGGTCCTTTCCGATGAGTCTGCTCTTATATCAGGTGGCCAAAGTATTGGAGCGTCAGCTTCAACATCAATCCTTCCAATGAATATTCAGGGTTGATTTCCTTTAGGATTGACTGGTTTGATCTTGCAATCCAAGGGACTCTCAAGAGTCTTCTCCAGCACTACCATTGGAAAGCATCAATTCTTTGGCGCTCAGCCTTCTTTATGGTCCGACTCTCACATTCGTACACAAGTACTGGAAAAACCATAGCTTTGACTAGACAGACCTTTGCTTGCAAAGTGATGTCTCTTCTTTTTAATATGCTGTCTAGGTTTGTCATAGCTTAAGCGCTTTAATTAAGCTCTCTGAAGGTGGGGATTTTTGTCTGTTTTACTTCCTAGTGGGCCAGAGTGTAGTTGCTCAATAAATAATGGTTGAATGATTGATGGACATGAAACAGAAAGCAAAAGCATTTGCAATTGGAGACAAAATAGGGATGATGAGCTAGAAGGCTTGAACCAATTTTATAAAATGTTAATTTCCTATAACAGTTACGGTATGACTGAAGAACTTACCTGTCTTCCCTTGGCATCCCACAAGTCTCCTTCTTGTATTTGCACTCTATCCAAATAAATTACACAAGAGTACATTTAGCTGCACTTTGCCTGAGTCCCACACCTTCTGAGGACATTTCTTTTGCTTAAATATTAACCTGCTTCAAGTACAGGAAGCCCAATTACTGGATATGACCAATTTTTTCTTCTCAGAATCTGAGCCCAACTATGTTTTGACATAACTCTTTTTACTAGTTTTTAATCAGAAACTAATCAGAATACACAAAGTGAAAAACATAACAAAACACTTTAAAAACTATCATTATCCACAAAGTTATAATTTGTTTCTTATTTTTAGCTGAACTTGATAGTTTAGGTAATTTTTTCATTTTGAAAAATGACCTGAAGAATAAAATACATTGATAATAACTGTCAACATCTGAAAATTAAAATCTTGATCCTTTAATGTTGTTCCAGAAAGGTCTCCAGCTCATTGTCCAGTGAAAATAATGGCTCATTTATTTTCCTGCTAAATTTCTCTCTATGGGGATTCTGATGTCTCTGCCATCCTGCATTTTTTAAAAGGATACTTGAAGGACATCTTTTAAGACAGTCAGTCCACAAACATAAAGCCAGTATAGAGGAATTAAAGAAAAAAAACTGGAATCCAAATGCAGGCTTTACTATTTTTTAAACCGTTTTTTCTAAATTGTAAATCAAATTGACTCAGTGAACCCTTTAAATGAAAGACAATTTTTTATTGCCTAAGGGGTTGTATCTCCTCTCGGCCGCCACCCCTAACCTCGGACTCTGGGTAGCTCCTCTTGGCTGCCGCCCCTGACCTCGGACGTGGGGTAGCTCCTCCAGGCCGCCACCCCTAACCTTGGACGTTGGGTAGCTCCTCTCGGCTGTTCCTGCGCTGTCGCAGCCTGGCACTCTCGGCTGCTGCCCCTGACCTCGGACGTGGGGTAACTCCTCTTGGCCGCCTCCCAATTGCCAACATCCGCTGCATCATCGAAAAAGCAAGAGAGTTCCAGAAAAACATCTATTTCTGCTTTATTGACTATGCCAAAGCCTTTGACTGTGTGGATCCCAATAAACTGTGGAAAATTCTGAAAGAGATGGGAATACCAGACCACCTGACCTGCCTCTTGAGAAATTTGTATGCAGGTCAGGAAGCAACAGTTAGAACTGGACATGGAACAACAGACTGGTTCCAAATAGAAAAAGGAGTACGTCAAGGCTGTATATTGTCACCCTGCTTATTTAACTTCTATGCAGAGTACATCATGAGAAATGCTGGACTGGAAGAAGCACAAGCTGGAATCAAGATTGCCAGGAGAAATATCAATAACCTCAGATATGCAGATG
>NW_011494853.1:47318-61955 GCF_000754665.1 Bison bison bison | reverse complement strand
GAAAAGCAGAGACATTACTTTGCCAACAGAGGTCCATCTAGTCAAGGCTATGGTTTTTCCTGTGGTCATGTATGGATGTGAGAGTTTGACTGTGAAGGCTTGAGCACCGAAGAATTGATGCTTTTGAAATGTGGTGTTGGAGAAGACTCTTGAGAGTCTCTTGGACTGCAAGGAGATCCAACCAGTCCATTCTGAAGGAGATCAGCCCTGGGATTTCTTTGGAAGGAATGAGGGTAAAGCTGAAACTCCAGTACTTTGGCCACCTCATGTGAACAGTTGACTCATTGGAAAAGACTCTGATGCCGGGAAGGATTGAGGGCAGGAGGAGAAGGGGACGACAGAGGAATAGATGGCTGGATGGCATCACTGACTCGATGGACGTGAGTCTGAGTGAACTCCAGGAGTTGGTGATGGACAGGGAGGCCTGGTGTGCTTCGATTCATGGAGTCGCAAAGAGTCAGACACGACTGAGCGACTGAACTGAACTGAAGGGGTTGTATAAACTTCCATTGATTTTGCTGCAATTTTCTCCTTCCTTGACCCAACTGGGTAAAATCTGCCATTTATCTGTAAAGGATTAAGAATTTTATCTAGTGGAAGAAGAGTTTTTGCATGTTCTAATTCAGAGCCAGTTAATTTATTTTATCTGCTCTATAGTATTTTATTGCACAATACCACATTTTATTCTGCCCTTTTAATATTTAAACTGTGGTTTCTAGGTTTTTCTGATAACAATGCTGTAATGAGTGTTCTTGCATAGGCTCCTTATTTACATGTGGGGATTTCTTTATGGTAGATACGCAGAAGTGGAATTGTTACCATACTGTATGTATATTTTAGAATACTAACAAATTAGCCTTCAAGGTATATATTCCCCTTCTGCAATCTTGCCCAATTATAACAGTGCCAAACTTAAAAATTTTTTCCCAATGTGTATAAATAATGTTGTTTTAATTTGTATGTTTCTGATTACTAAACAGGCTAGGTAACTCCTGTGTTTACCAACCACTTATATTTCCTTTAGTTGTTTCATGTCTTTTGTCGATTTTTCTATTGATTTGTCTTATTCATGGTGATTTTAAAAGATATATTAAAAGATATATTCAAACACTAATATTTTTAAAATTGAAATACAGTTGATTTACAATGCTGTGTTAATTTCTGCTGTACACAGTGATTCAGTTATATATAGTTTATATATATGTGTGTGTGTGTATCTATCTATCTATCTATATATGGTAAAAGGCATGGCAACCCACTCCAGTATTCTTGCCTGGTGAATCCCATGGACAGAGGAGCCTGACGGGCTACAGTCCCTAGGGTTGCAAAGAGTGGGACATGACTGAAGCGACTAAGCAGGCAGGCGCACACACACACACACACACACACACACATATATATATATGTTCTTTTTCATTATAGTTTATCCCAATAGGTTGGATACAGTTCCTTGTGCTGTACAGTAGGACCTTGTTGTTTATCCATTCTATGCATGTAACAGCTACATCTGCTAACCCCAAACTCCCACTCCATCCCTCTCCCATCCCATCTCCCTTGGCAACCACAAGTCTGTTCTCTGTTAGAGACGAATACTTGTTTATTTGAATTAAAAGTATCCTCTCCCAGTATGTCTTTTGTTTACCTAAAAATTTTTTGACCCTTGTTTGTAAGTTAGCTAGGTATATATTTTTAGATTTGAAGATATTTTCTCTCAATATTTTGAGATATTTTGTTATCTTCTGGCTTCAAGTACTGTTTTTGAGTAATCTGTTCCTTCTAATATATGTTCTTTGTCTGTTTTCTGAATTTCACTCTGATATGCCTAACATTGGATTTTTTTGTGTGTTTTTACTATACTGAAGTATATAAAGTATAAAAATTGTCATTTCAACCATTATTTAAATGCATAATTCAGTAGCTTTAAGTATATATGCAATGTTGTATAATCATCACCACTATTTTATCTCCAAATCCTTTTTGCCACTCTTAAGAGAAGCGTTGTACCCATTAAGCAATAGCTCCCCAGTCTTCCACCTATCCCCTGTCCCTGGTATCCTCTAGTCTACTTTCTGTTTCTAAGACATCTTCTCTTTTAGATATTTCATATAAGTGGAATCATACAATATTTGTCCTTTTGTTTCTGGCTTATTTCACTTAGCATAATGTTTTCAAGTTTCATCTATGTTGTAGAAATGTCAGAACCATATCCCTTTTTTATGGCCAAATAATTTTCCACTGTAGGTACATACCACCTTTTATATATCCCTTCACCATCTGTTGATGGATTTTTGATTACCAGCTTATTGTGACTAATGGTGCTGTGAACAATGGCATACAAGTATCCATCTGATTGAGTTTTCTTTTCCAATTCTTTGGAGGTATATTCTTAAGAGTGGAACTGTCAAATCATATAGTAATTTTATGTTTAACTTTTTGAGGCTCCACCACACTTTTTCACAGAGGCTGCACCATTTTACATTCCTGGTAGCTGCACAAAGGCTATAATTTCTCTACACCCTTGACAACACTTGTTAATTTTTAAAACAATTATAGCCATTTTTGTAGATATAAAGTGGTATCTCATTATGGTCTCAATTTGTGTTTCTCTAATCAGTAATAGTATCAGGGTTCCTTCAGGTCAGTCAGTTCAGTCACTCAGTCATGTCTGACTTTTTGCGATCCCATGGACTGCAGCACACCAGGCTTCCCTGTCCATCACCAATTCCCGGAGCTTGCTTAAACTCATGTCCATCGAATTGGTGATGTCATCCAACCATCTCATTCTCTGTTGTCCCCTTCTCCTTCTGCCTTTAAAATCTTTCCCAGCATCAGGGTCTTTTCCAATGAGTCAGTTCTTTGCATCAGGTGGCCAAAGTATTGGAGTTTCAGCTTCAGCATCAGTCCTTTCAGTGAATATTCAGGACTGATTTCCTTTAGGATGGACTGGTCTGATCTCCTTGCAGTCCAAGGGACTCTCAAGAGTCTTGTCCAATACCACAGTTCAAAAGCATCCATTCTTTGGTGCTTAGCTTTCTTTATAATCCAACTCTCACATCCATACATAACTACTGGAAAAACCATAGCTTTGACTAGATGGACCTTTGTCGGCAAAGTAATGTCTCTGCTTTTTAATATGCTGTCTATGTTTGTCATAGCTTTTCTTCCAAGGAGTAAGCATCTTTGAATTTCATGGCTGCAGTCACCATCTGCAGTGATTTTGGAGTTCCAAACATAGTCTCTTACTGTTTGCTTTGTTTCTCTATTTGCCATGAAGTGATATGACTGGATGCCATGATCAAAGTTTTCTGAATGTTGAGTTTTAAGCCAGTTTTTTCATTCTCCTCTTCCACTTTCATCAAGAGGCTCTTTAGTTCTTCTTCCCTTTTTGCCATAAGGGTGGTGTCATCTGTGTATCTGAGGTTATTGATATATCTCCTGGAAATTTTGATTCCAGCTTGTGCTTCATTCAGCCCGGCATTTCACATGATATACGTCACATTTAAGTTAAATAAGCAGAGTGACAATATGCAGCCTTGAGGTACTTCTTTTCCTATTTTGAACTAGTCTGTTTTCCCATGTCCAGTTCTAACTGCTGCTTCTTGACCTGCATACAGATTTATCAGGAGGCAGGTAAGGTAGTCTTGGTAGTCCCATCTCTTCAAGAATTTCCCACAGTTTGTTGTTCTTTCAGGTACTTATATGTCATTTATATATCTTTGGAGAAATACCTATTCAAGTGCTTTGACATATTTTAACAAGTCTTCTAGGTGATTCTGATGCACACTAAGCTTTTAAAAATCAAGTGACTAGAAACTAATAAACTACTACCACAAATAATGTATTAACATAATCAGAACCAACTGGAATAAAGGTGTTAGTTTTTTTTTGAAAAAATATTTATTTATTTGTGCTGAGTCTTAGTTGTGGCACACGGGATCTAGTTCCTTGATCAGGGTTTGAACCTGGGTCCCCTGCATTGGGAGCTCATTGTCTTAAGCACTGGAGCACCAGGGAAGTTCCAAGTGTTAGTTTTTTGTTGTAAGACTATTTAATAGATCACAGTGAATATGTGCTATTCAGTTTTCAAAAGCTTGTCTCTTGTCTTCTTAAGTAGACAAAGGCTGAGGAGAAATAGATAAACATTTGGGGAAAGGAAGAGGAGAAATCGAATAAGTGGTGGATAAACAGAAACAAGAGCAGGAAAATACTTTCCACAAAACCAGATATGTGGAGTATTTAAGACCCAATGAGGATTATGAAGTAAGATGTCTTTAATTGTACTTTATATAGTAAGTATTCTTTTTTCTTGTACAGAAGGGCAGGTACTGAATTCAAGGACTTCTCTGTAGCTCAAATGGTTAAGAATTTGCCTGGGATTCAGGAAACCAGGGTTTGATCCTGGGCTGGAATATCCTCTGGAGAAGGGAATGGCAATCCACTCCAGTATTTTTGCCTGGAGAATTCCATGGACAGAGAAGCCTGGCAGGCTATAATTCGTGGGGTCGCAAAGAGTCGGACATGGCTGAGCGACTAACACATACCTTGAAGTGAAGTGAAGTTGCTCAGTTGTGTCCGACTCTTTGTGACCCCATGAGCTACAGCCTACCATGCTCTTCCATCCATGGCATTTTCCAGGCAAGAGTACTGGAGTGGGCTGCCATTTCCTTTCCAGAGGATCTTCCCGACCCAGGGATCAAACCCCGGTCTCCCGCATTGTAGGCAGACGCTTTACCATCTGACCCATCGGGGAAGTCCAATAGTAACTATGCTCATGTGATTCAATAGTCAAATAATTTTAAATGGTACTCACTAAGTGGTCTCTTCCTATCCTTGAGAACCTCTGCCTACTTTTTCCTGTTCCTGTAGGTAGGTAAGTGCTTCCCCTTTTGACCGTGCTGGGTCTTCATTGTTATGCATAGGCGCTCAGGCTTAGTTGCCTGGTGGCATGTGGGAGGTGGATTCTTAACCACTGGACCATTGGGCAAGTCCCAGGTAAATACATTTTTAGTAGCTTTTTTTTTCCCTTTCTGATGGACATCATTCGAGTCTTAGTTTATGTAAGCGTAAAAAAAAAGGACACTTTATTTCCTTCCCCTCCCATTATTTAAGAGCCTGTTTTATGTACCCTGTCCTTTGCTCTATTGTTTTCTCATAACAGTATAATCCTGGAGATATTTCTGTATTGATATGTAGAGTGCTTTTTCATTCTGTTTCCAGCCACATATTTTGCCATCGTTTAGATGTTTCCTAATATATTCTGAATTCTTGTGACCACTTTCATAAACTGTTATACCCTCACCTCCCAGTATTAACTTTTGATTTTTCAGTGGCGTTTACATGAATATAAAAGACATTTATTCTTCAGAGGTAGATCAAGTATTCTTTCTCTTTGAATTCCTGCCATAATCATGCAATCAACCTCTGACCTCTCTATCTCTTTTACTGTCATGTCTCCAAATACTTTTACAGAAGAATAAATAGTTCACGAAATTTGATGCTGTCAAGGTATATCATTCTTTAAAAGTCTGCTGAATTTTAATTCCATGATTCCCAACCAGTAGGCTGGTGGCAGATCTATTTTCAATTATAATTAGATCTTTTCTTCAGGATAAAGAACACGATGTAAAAATTCATGACTCAAGAGCGTCCAGGTCTCTCTGGTTACGAAAATAATGCCCAAAATCCTCTTACAATGAAAGGAAAGTGAATCGAATTATAAAAGAACTCATACAGAGTGCCTGGTAATTACCAGAATATCAGAATTTGAATGTAGTATGTCAAAACTTGAGAAGGTCATTGTATCTGGAGTCCATCCTAGTAATAAATAGTTTGCAATATTTATCATGTAGTATTACAATAAGCCAAATATGAATCTGTTTGTTTTATTCTTCAATGTAATTTCTCTAAGGAAAGAATTCCAATGTATTCAATTTTGCATCATAGCATGGAATATAGTGCCTGACACGCTGGAATGAATGAATAAATGTTTCTTGAGTGAGTCTTCTTGGTCCAAGGAGATACAGTGATTGATTTGCAACAAGCATACCCTTCAAGTACATTTGCAGTCATGACTTCCATAAGAACAAAGGACTAGACTAAGTGATAGAATTTATTATAATCCTGTTAGTTTATTTCCTTTAGTCATACATAGCATATTGAAAAGCAGAGATATTACTTTGCCAACAAAGGTCCATCTAGTCAAGGCTATGGTTTTTCCAGTGGTCATGTATGGATGTGAGAGTTGGACCGTGAAGAAAGCTGAGTGCCGAAGAATTGATGCTTTTGAACTGTGGTGTTGGAGAAGACTCTTGAGAGTCCCTTGGACTGCAAGGAGATCCAACCAGTCCATTCTGAAGGAGATCAGCCCTGGGATTTCTTTGGAAGGAATGAGGGTAAAGCTGAAACTCCAGTACTTTGGCCACCTCATGTGAACAGTTGACTTATTGGAAAAGACTCTGATGCTGGGAGGGATTGGGGGCAGGAGGAGAAGGGGACGACAGAGGAATAGATGGCTGGATGGCATCACTGACTCGATGGACATGAGTCTGGGTGAACTCCAGGAGTTGGTGATGGACAGGGAGGCCTGGTGTGCTTCGATTCATGGGGTTGCAAAGAGTTGGACATGACTGAGCGACTGAACTGAGGAGAAGGCAATGGCACCCCACTCCAGTATTCTTGCCTAGAGAATCCCGTGGACAGAGGAGCCTGGTGGGCTGCTGTCCGTAGGGTTGCACAGAATCAGACATGACTGAAGTGACTTACCATGCATGCATGCATTGGAGAAGGAAATGGCAAACCACTCCAGTATTCTTGCTTGGAGAATCCCAGGGACAGAGGAGCCTGGTGGGCTGCCATCTATGGGGTTGCACAGAGTTGGACATGACTGAAGTGACTTAGCAGCAGCAGCAGTCATACCCCTAATTTCTTTTATATTTCATGACTTAGATTGATCTAATTATAACATTTATTCAGCTCTGAAATGTTGTTTTCTTGGCCTTGTTGTCTGGTGTGGGTTGGAGAGGCAGAATGGTTTGAGGTTATGAGTGTAGACTTGGAAGCCAGACTTCTTGATATTGAATTCTGGTTTAGCCATTTACTCCCTGAATAACTTGGGGAAATTACACCTCTCTGTGCCTCAGTGTCCTCACTTGCTATGAAAGTGAAAGTGTTAGTCACTCAGTTGTGTCCCCAACTCTTTGTGACCCCGTGGACTGTAGCCCACTAGGCTCCTCTGTCCATGGGATTCTCCAGGCAAGAATACTTGAGTGGGCTGCCATTTCCTCCTCCAGGGGATTTTCCAAACCCTGGTATCCTGCATTGCAGGCAGATTTGTTTATTGTCTGAGCCACCAGGGAAGCCTCAATTGTTATAATAATACCTATTTCATAGGGTTGATATATTAATACCTATGAAGTGCTTAGAGTAGAATCTAGCACAAAGGTGATTAACTTTCTTAAAGATTTTTTTGATGTGGACCATTTTAAAAGTCTTTATTGAATTCGTTATAATATTGCTTCTGTTTTATATTTTTTGGCTAAGAGGCACATATGATCTTAGCTCCCTAACTAAGGATCGGACCCACACCCCACTGCATTGGAAGGCAAAGTTAACCACTGATAGCCAGGGAAGTTCCAGGGTGATAGCTTTTAGCTTTTACTTTTGCCTAGCCTGGAGACAAAGCTAAGGGTGCTTGAACTTCAAAGACCTTCACAGTTCTTTGTTTATAGCATCCAGGCTCTGTCAGACTCAACCAAATGAAGGCTAGGACACCTAGGACTTTCCAGGGACCTTCTCTTCAAACTCTGGAAGCTTCTACTCCTCCATCCATATGATGGATGATTTAATGCATATGAGTATCTCCTTGAGTTTGTATTCATCCTTTGATTCTGGCTCAAAGTTCCAAAAAAAGAGATGTTTCAATGTAACACTCTTATTTAGGCTTTGAGCCCTATGTATTCTTTCTTCTAGGAAAACTCACTTCTCTTTGAATCACCTCTTCAGTATTTTCAATCTGTCATCCTTCACTGAATCTGATACCCAAGGTTAACTAACTGATCACATATATTGATCAATGGCAGATTTGGTTCTCAGGACACATAACTTTCAATTCAAATCAAGTCCCAATTAATATGCTGCCTCCCTATGTTGGACAGTCAACTTTCTATTTCATTACTTCCCTTTAATGTGGAGTCTTTCTTTCTCCAGACAGCCTTTTGTTCTCTCATAAATCCACTCTTTGGCTTTTTCTTAGAGTCCTGCCATAACCAAACACACTTTAAATGCTCCTAGTATATAATCCAATACTTTCTTCTTTTCCCGGCAACCTTTAAATGAAGCCTACTCAGACTACCATCTCTGTAATGTTTCTCATTTTTGAAGTCCCTTAACCCTTGACTTTTTAAACAGTAATTTTATTTATTTATTTTTGGCTGTGCTGGGTCTGTATTGCTGCACAAAGGCTTTCTCTAGTTGTGGTGAGTGGGGGCTACTCTCTACTTGCAGTGGTGGGCTTCTCGTTGCGGTGGCTTCTCTTGTTGCAGAGCATGGGCTCTAGTGTGTGCAGACTTCAGTAGCTGCAGCGTGTGGGCTCAGCAGCTGCAGCTCCTGAGTGCTAGAGCACACACTCAATAGTTGTTGCACATGGGCTTAGTTGCTCCACAGGATGTGGTATCTTTCCTGATCGGGGATCAAATCCTTGTCTCCAGCATTGGCAGGTGGATTCTTTACCACTGAGCCAGCACGGAAACCCCTTTCTATGAATTTTTATCTCAGGAGTCCATGGGAATCACATGGAAGTGTAATAAACATTTATTGAGTAAATGAGAAAACAGTGATAGAGACTGACCAGAAAAAAAAAAAAAAGTTTATTCAACAAGCCTTCAGAGATGTTAAAAATTCTCTTTCTTCCACGGAGATCTGAGTCTGTGGAACAGGGAATCCAGCAAAGCAGTTTTCATTGACATGGTCTTTAAGCATTTCCAGTATCTGTGATAGTGGAAAGGACAGAAAGTTCAGATGGACATGGGTTTCTGGAGCAGTGGAAATTCCTTCCCTGAGATCTGGGTGGCATATTGCCAGAGGAAATCCAGTTAGTATAGTGGAAATGAGATTCATTACTTAAAATGATTCAACTTGCAGTTCTATGAACCGTCTGAGATTTGACTATCAGGGGCCCCTTTTCAATAAAGGTATTTTTTTTAACAATAAGTTGCACCTTGAGCAGTATGATATCCATGAAAAATATTTAGCCAGAATTTTATGGAGGAGATTTGAGGGGAGACAAAGTGGTTCTCATTCCATCTGGAAGGAGGTTTGCTTACCTTTGCTGCAAGGAGCACTATACTCAGCAACTGCAAACTCATCTGAATAAAAACAAAAACAGTCAAACAAAGTGAGAGGGAAAGCAAACATCGATGGGATATAGGTTAGTGAGAGAATCTTTATTGTGGGAAGAATTGTATCAGAAACACCAGCATCATTCATTTGATGTGTTCTCACTGCCTTGTGTCTTCAAATACTTTATGTTATGCTTTCCTTTACCCTAAACTCTTGAAGGGCAGCAGTTTAAATATCATACTTATTTAAATTTCATATTGTCCTATAGTTGATTTTAACTGAAGAAAAAAGAACTAGATATCCTACAGGTGCTTTGTATTAGGAATAGTACAATTATACAATAGGTAATTTCTACAATGTTTGTGTAGAAGACAAAGACAGGAGAATCAGACTTGGTGGAGACAAAATGAACTGATGAGAGCAGTTAGTTTAATGAACTGGCCCAACACATCTTTCAAATATAAATCTCTGATCAAGAATTTAATTTCTGTGTGAACGTTGCTCTCACTCACCTGTCTCATAATAGTCATAGACTTTCACTATGGCAGGTTTCAGATCCCTTACTGGGATGTCTTGCAGAACTGTGAAGGTCAAGGTCAGGGTCTCATTTGTCACCTATAAAGCAAAAAGGAATTAAATGACCCTCCAGGGAGCTTCTGTCTCTCTTCTTTGAGTGAGTTTAAGTATTCACCTCTTTTGGGGAAAAACTTTTTGTCAACTAACAGGGTCCTTAAATTGGGTTAAAAGCTCTCAAAGTAGATGAAAACTTCCCCAAACTGTTTCTTAAATAGCTAAAACTATTCATACACTCCCATTAATATGAGTTCATGGCTCTGTTTATCGGGGTGAATGATGTATGCTTTTTATTGTTTGAATACCTAAGTTTATTTTTAAGTATCAGAATTCAATATTTTCAGTTCTCTATCATGCAGAAATACTTGTTAACTCAAAATACGTGTATATATATATATATGGCTGAGTCCTTTCGCTTTTCACCTGAAGCTGACACAACATTGTTAATTGGCTCATGTATGCGTGCTAAGTTGCTTCAGTTGTGTCTGACTCTTTGCGACCCTATAGACTACAGCCCACCAGGCTTCTCTATCCATGGGATTTTCCAGGCAAGAATACTGGAGTGGGTTGCCATGCTCTCCTCCAGGGGATCTTCCTGAACCAGAGATTGAACTCTTGTCTGTTATGTCTTCTGCACTGGCAGGTAGGTTTTTTTACCACTGAGCCACCTGGGAAGCCCAACTGGCTATACCCCTGTATAAAATAAAAAGTTTTAAAAAAAAGGAATATAAAAGGCAGATCGCTGCAGACTTAAGTTTCATAAAATTGTAAGCTATAATATCCATCAATATGGGAACAAATAAACTATGTAACAACACACAACTACAAAACCAGATTGGTTTATTGATGGACTGATCTTATATTTTATGGTCTAAGTCCTTCCTGAGATTGGTATTACCCTTTTGTCTTACTGATGTGATGTTGAAATGTGTGTGTGCTGAGTCATGTCCAACCCTTAGCGACGCCAAGGACTATAGCCCACCAGGCTCCTCTGTCCATGGGATTTCTCAGGCAAGAATACTGGAGTCGGTTGCCATTTACTTCTCCAGGGGATCTTCCTGACCCGGGGATCAAACCCTTGTCTCTTAAGTCTCCTGCATTGGCAGGTGGATTCTTTACCATTGGTGTCACCTGGTATATGATATTATGTTGATTATGTTGATATAATAATTGACTAACCCCAATGGTTGCTTCCTTCTATTATGCAGTATTTGCAAAATAACTTGTGCACATAAGTCAGCACCTTTTGTGGAGAATTTCTTGCTTTTGGGGGGTCCTAGAAATATTCATATCCCAATATTATATATAAGTCATTTCTTCCCATAGTCCCAGATGAAATATAAATAGAGGAGAGGAGAATATTTATTGGAACTAATGTTAGAATTCTCAAATTTTTAGTATGGAGATGATGTCTCCAAAAATGTCTTATCTGTATATTTTGCAACTAGACTGGCAGGGCACTCACCTTATCCAGATAAATCAAAACATGGTTGTTGCTAACTTCTGTTCGGCTCACGTTAGATCTTTCTAGCTGAAGAAAATTAAGACATTGTAAATGTTAATAAACAGGTGAAAACCCTGGGGAACCAGATAAAAGAATGTTTATTACCAAACTAAGCCTGAGGGTGAAATTTCTTGAAATGCTTTTTATAAGCAAAGACAATAATGTGGCAAAATTAAAAAGGAAAGGTAATTGGGATGCAGGGTTTAATATTAGTATGATACAGGACCTATGTATAAAGTTGATTTATTTGAGGAACAGGGAACAAAAAAGCTTAGAAATTACCCATATCTCAAGGTTCAATTCACATTCCATTCCTTTATGGAGGCTTTTTTTTTTTCTTTACTTTTTCTTATTCTCAGTTTTCTCTGTACTTCTGCAATAGTTCTACTTTGTTAATCTTTTTCATATTTTTCACTGGTTCATGTGCTTATGCTTTATTTTCTGAAGATTCTAAGCTCCGTTAAAGTAAGAGCCTGCCAACACTTTTTTTCCTAGTAGATGGGGCTCCTACCATAGTGCTGTTCATGACAGGAGACAGACTGCTGCTGTGTCACTAATGCAGTGAGCTGGCATCCAGCATCCAGGTCTGCCCAGGAAGCTCAGAAGACTAAATTAATATGATCCCTAATAGCTGCCACCCCAGTATGATCCATGGTGGAATAACAGTCTCAAAATTGTCTGAGTTGACCACTGAAGTTAGTAGTGAAAGACTAGTTAATGATAACAATGCTTCATAAAACTAGAAGAAAAGGAGAAAGTTTTACAGACCATTTGTTTTTCATGGATGGCAGTTTTGGGTTATTAGTACTTAATATTTCAAATTAATATCTTAATGGAAATGTGACCAAAAAATCCATCACAAAATTTTGAGACCCATTAAAGCAAAGTTTAATGGGAAAACAAACAACTCCCCATACAAACATACTAAATTATATTTCTGCATTTGGTGAAAGTAATGTCTTTGGTAGGAGTTGATTTAATAGTATTTTATATTAATGTCTTAGTCTAGAGATATATAAAACATTAAATAAAATAGAGTCTCCTGGGCTTATTGTAAACCTACCATTTTCACTGTTGGTTTCAAGGGAATGAAGCCAGATACCATCTTCACGTCAACAATTGCCATATTGGAGGCTGGACGGCTTCCAATATAACTAAAAATCCAGGGAAGAAAGGAGTTAGGACTTTCTGTGTCATTAAATATTCTTTTTCTATGTTCATTAAGCACATAAGAGTCCTGAAAGGTACCAGAAATCTTCCTAAATTTCTTATCAAGGAGCTAAAAAAACTGGCTGTGCATTAGAATCTTCAGGGGAGACTGCTGAAGCCACAGAGACCAGGCCTTACTCCAGACCAGATGAATCAGAATTGCATGGGTGTGACCTCTGAGCATCTGCCTTTTAAGAAAGCTCTATAAGTGCTGTATAGTTGGGCAGTTCAGTTCAGTTGCTCAGTCATGTCTGACTCTTTGTGACCCCATGGACTGTACCATGCCAGGCCTTCCTATCCATCACCAACTCCCGTCCCACACCATACTCAAACTCATGTCCATCGAGTTGGTGATGCCATCCAACCATCTCATCCTCTGCCATCCCCTTCTCCTCCCACCTTCAGTCTTTCTCAGCATCAGGGTCTTTTCATATGAGTCAGTTCTTCACATCAGGTGGCCGAAGTATTGGAGTTTCAGCTTCAGCAACAGTCCTTCCAATGACTATTCAATACTGATTTCCTTTAGGATGGACTGTTGGATCTCCTTGCAGTCCAAGGGACTCTCAAGAGTCTTTTCCAACACCACAGTTCAAAAGCATAGATGGGCATGAGATTGCTAATCTATCCAGTTATTTGTTACATGTACTTTGTCTTTTTTCCTGAATAATATCCCCAACCAGGTTATAATATTCTTGTTGTTCAGTCACTAAGTCGGGTCTGACTCTTTGTATCCCATAGACTACAGGATGCCAGGCTCCCTTGTCCTTCCTATCTGCCAGAGTTTGCTCATAATATCTTGTGGACAGATACAAATAGCCCAGTAGTTATTTGAAAATGGCTGCATATGTATATATTTCCCCCAGATTGATTATTTTATATATAATCTGAGATTTAATTATCACCAGTAGGAATTTTAACTAGAGAGTCACTACTCCCTTCTATTCATACTTTGCAAGAGGTCTCCACCTTTGTCCTGGATAAAGCAAGAATAATATCGGATTTCATGACAATAGAATGAAATCAGGATGAATCATTATATTAGAATAAAATCAGGAATTCAGGTTAGAGGCAAGGGGTAATGTTCTTTATGTAATTATTATTGAGGGGGTTAATAAGCTGTAAATAAGGAGATTAGACATTAAGAGATCCTGCAGTGGGGGGATATACAATGTAAACTTCATCACTGAGAAATTCTGTGTCAACATGGGAACAGGTTGCTTTTTCAATAAATGCAGAACAGACATTCACCGTCATGCTGCTCTGCTTAATGTGGAGTTCTAGTGAGAAGATTGGCTGTTATACCCAGAACTACATGATGCAGTTACAGGTCTTACCTGACACTCAGTGAGATCTGGAAGCTGGTGTGGGCTTTGGGTCCATCACAAGTTTGGGGCAGAGTCTGCACCTCCAAAGCAAATGGGAACTCATCTTTTTTCGGGAGAATATTGTATTTCAAAGATGTCTGTGGAACAGAGAAAAATCTGTGATTTTTCCTTCTCCAGGACTCCTCCCAGATACCTCAACCCTTTCTCTCATTTGCGCCATCGTTCACTGAGTTACGACTTTTCATTGACCATGGTGACTCTGGATCTTCTGTGCCCAGAATCTCACCTGGAGGTAAACACATCCTTCTCCTGTGACTGACATGCTGTACTCTCCAGGCACCTCTGGCAATGAAACCTGCTGTAGTAACAGGCGGTTGCTGTTTTCCACTTGGAATTTTGTGGAAAATGTCCCTGAAGACTGGATGGTCACCTGTGCAACCTTCCTAGCACTGGTGAAAGTGGCTGCTCCGTATCTGGACAAGGCGTGGAGAGCTACCACTGTGTCCTGGAAGAGACAGGTGAGAGGACCCACTTAGGCATGACAGCCCTTGAAAGACCCAAAAGTCCATGTTGTTAATAGTGAAAGTCACTCAGTCATGTCTGACTCTTTGCGACCCCATGGACTGTAGCCCGCCAGGCTCCTCTGTCCATGGAATTTTCCAGGCAAGAATACTGCAGTAGCTTGCTATT
>NW_011494853.1:43763-47218 GCF_000754665.1 Bison bison bison | reverse complement strand
CTTCTCCAGGGTATCTTCCTAACCCAGGGATTGAACCCAGGTCTCCCGCATTGCAGGCAGATTCTTTACTGTCTGAGCCACCAGGGAAGCCCAAGAATACTGGAGTGGGTAGCCTATCCCTTCTCCTGGGGAACTTCCCAACCCAGGGATAGAACCAGGGTCTCCTGCATTGCAGGAGGATTCTTTACCAGCTGCATTACCAGGGAAACCCAAAATCCATGTTAGTGGCCACAAAAGGAGCTTCGGTTTCCTATTTCCTGTTCCCCTCACTACTTTAGTAGTAGAATCCTCATTTTAAGATTGATTATAATCCTTACATAGATGACAGAACCATATCCTTTGCGTATCTACCTTGGACTGTATGGTTCTGTCATGTATCTATCCTTATTTCTCACCATCCTTGAATACTAATAACATTTTTCCTCATTTCAAATTATTCTTATCTTCATTTTTTTCTTCTTATACATGTTTGTATCTCGTTCAAACATTTTGCTACCTGAAGGTGAAGTGAAAGGTTCTGGCTAAGCACGGACCTGGGTGGAGGAGAAGCCCCCCTGGCAATTCTGCTGCTTTGAGATCCACTTCACGATGCTCGTGGCACGTTTGAGGTCCTCTGGGCTCGGGGCCGGCTGGGCTGTGACGTGAGCAAGGATCACGTAGGCCGTCATCTCTACCTCCGCAGACGGAGCCCTGGGTCGGTAAATGTCCTCCGTGAGCACCCTGGGTTTCTGAGGTCGTGTCCAGTGGATGGTATTATCTGGATGTGAGAAAAAGATTTTTTCATGTGGTATGTAAGTGACCACATACTCATGTTCAACTTCAAGTAAAAGTACAGGAGCCAGACCTGCAGTGAGGGTTTCCTTCCAATGATAGTCTGTTAAACCTTATCTGGATGCTTTTCCTTATGGGACAAGCTGAACCTAACTTCTCATAGAACTTGGGCTAAGGCGGTCGTGTTGTTGGAGTCCAAAGCCTACAGCCATCCAAGTTGTGAAATGGTTGCTGCAGTTGTATTGGTGGAAATAGCCGAGCAAGTTCTCTGATTGGTTGTAGTAATTTCCTGTATCTGATGTTATTCTAACCTTGTCTAGGGTTTGTTCCCGGAGAAGGCAATGGCAACCCACTCCAATACTCTTGCCTGGAAAATCCCATGGACAGAGGAACCTGGTAGGCTGCAGTCCATGGGGTCGCCAAGAGTTGGACACGACTGAGCGACTTTACTTTCACTTTTCACTTTCATGCATTGGAGAAGGAAATGGCAACCCACTCCAGTGTTCTTGCCTGGAGAATCCCAGGGACAGAGGAACCTGTTGGGCTGCCGTCTATGGGGTCGCACAGAGTTGGACACGACTGAAGTGACTTAGTAGCAGCAGGGTTTGTTCAATTTTCTATAAAGCCTGTCTTTGGAGATTGCTTATGAGGATCACAAATCACATGAGATAATGGAGTTTTCACTGATTAGATTAAAAAAGTAGAGTAATTCTCAAAATACCAAACGCTGACAGGGTGTGAAATAACAGGTTCTGATTTATACTGCTGTGGGAAGTAAATAGCTCTTTGGAGAGTAATTTGGCAGTAATCCAGCAAAGGGGAAAATGTACTGAGCTCACGAATCCACCGGTTATGCTTTCCAAGTTCAAGTTAGACAAACTCAGGTACTACCCTCTCAAGGAGAATATGAGTATTCATTGCATCATGGTTTGCCACAGAAGTAAATAAACAAGAAAAGATCCATGAGAAGAGACACTCTATATAAGTTATGACCTTTCAGTATATTGTAATGTATTATGCTAGTCAATCTAATAACACGGACCATAGCCTTGTCTAACTCAGTGAAACTAAGCCATGCCCTGTGGGGCCACCCAAGATGGGTGGGTCATGGTGGAGAGGTCTGACAGAATGTGGTCCACTGGAGAAGGAAATGGAAAACCACTTCAGTATTCTTGCCTTGAGAACCCCATAAACAGTATGAAAAGGCAAAATGATAGGATACTGAAAGAGGAACTCCCCAGGTCAGTAGGTGCCCAATATGCTACTGGAGATCAGTGGAGGAATAACTCCAGAAAGAATGAAGGGACGGAGCCAAAGCAAAAACAATACCCAGCTGTGGATGTGACTGGTGATAGAAGCAAGGTCCGATGCTGTAAAGAGCAATATCGCATAGGAACCTGGAATGTCAGGTCCATGAATCAAGGCAAATTGGAAGTGGTCAAACAGGAGATGGCAAGAGTGAATGTCGACATTCTAGGAATCAGTGAACTAAAATGGACTGGAATGGGTGAATTTAACTCTGATGACCATTATATCTACTACTGCAGGCAGGAATCCCTCAGAAGAAATAGAGTAGCCATCATGGTCAACAAAAGAGTCCAAAATGCAGTACTTGGATGCAATCTCAAAAACGATAGAATGATCTCTGTTCGTTTCCAAGGCAAACCATTCAATATCACAGTAATCCAAGTCTGTGCCCCAACGAGTAATGCTGAAGAAGCTGAAGTTGAATGGTTCTATGAAGACCTACAAGACCTTTTAAAACTAACACCCAAAAAAGATGTCCTTTTCATTATAGCGGACTGGAATGCAAAAGTAGGAAGTCAAGAAACACCTGGAGTAACAGGCAAATTTGACCTTGGAATACGGAATGAAGCAGGGCAAAGGCTAATAGAGTTTTGCCAAGAAAATGCACTGGTCATAACAAACACCCTCTTCCAACAACACAAGAGAAGACTCTACACATGGACATCACCAGATGGTCAATACCGAAATCAGACTGATTATATTCTTTGCAGCCAAAGATGGAGAAGCTCTACACAGTCAACAAAAACAAGACCAGGAGCTGACTGTGGCTCAGATCATGAATTCCTTATTACCAAATTGAGACTTAAATTGAAGAAAGTAGGGAAAACCACTAGACCATTCAGGTATGACCTAAATCAAATCCCTTATGATTATACAGTGGAAGTGAGAAATAGATTTAAGGGCCTAGATCTGATAGAGTGCCTGATGAACTATGGATGGAGGTTCATGACATTGTACAGGAGAAAGGGATCAAGACCATCCCCAAGGGAAAGAAATGCAAAAAAGCAAAATGGCTGTCTGGGGAGGCCTTGCAAATAGCTGTGAAAAGAAGAGAAGCAAAAAGCAAAGGAGATAACTAATACCAGAAAGCGAAAATTTCTAACAAACACATGAAAAGATGCTCAACATCACTCATTATCAGAGAAATGCAAATCAAAACCACTATGAGGTACCATTTCACACCAGTCAGAATGGCTGCGATCCAAAAGTCTACAAATAATAAATGCTGGAGAGGGTGTGGAGAAAAGGGAACCCTTTTACACTGTTGGTGGGAATGCAAACTAGTACAGCCACTATGGAGAACAGTGTGGAGATTCCTTAAAAAACTGGAAATAGAACTGCCTTATGATCCAGCAATCCCACTGCTGGGCATACAC
>NW_011494853.1:43169-43663 GCF_000754665.1 Bison bison bison | reverse complement strand
AAGAGGCTTTTTAGTTCCTCTTCACTTTCTGCCATAAGGGTGGTGTCATCTGCATATCTGAGGTTATTGATATTTCTCCCGGCTATCTTGATTCCAGCTTGTGCTTCTTCCAGGGATCAAGACCATCCCCATGGAAAAGAAATGCAAAAAACCAAAATGGCTGTCTGAGGAGGCCTTACAAATAGCTGTGAAAAGAAGAGAAGCAAAAAGCAAAGGAGAAAAGGAAAGATATAAGCATCTGAATACAGAGTTCTGAAGAATAGCAAGGAGAGATAAGAAAGCCTTCCTCAGTGATCAATGCAAAGAAATAGAGGAAAACAACAGAATGGGGAAGACTAGAGATCTCTTCAAGAAAATCAGAGATACCAAGGGAACATTTCATGCAAAGATGGGCTCGATAAAGGACAGAAATGGTATGGACCTCACAGAAGCAGAAGATATTAAGAAGAGGTGGCAAGAATACACAGAAGAACTGTACAAAAAAGATCTTCATG
>NW_011494853.1:32169-42715 GCF_000754665.1 Bison bison bison | reverse complement strand
ATTGCCAACATCCACTGGATCACTGAAAAAGCAAGAGAGTTCCAGAAAAACATCCATTTCTGCTTTATTGACTATGCCAAAGCCTTTGACTGTGTGGATCACAATAAACTGTGGAAAATTCTGAAAGCAATGGGAATACCCAGATTACCTGACCTGCCTCTTGAGAAACCTATATGCAGTTAGAACTGGACATGGAACAACAGACTGGTTCCAAATAGGAAAAGGAGTACGTCAAGGCTGTATATTGTCACCCTGCTTATTATTTAACTTCTATGCAGAGTACATCATGAGAAATGCTGGGCTGGAAGAAGCACAAGCTGGAATCAAGACTGCCGGGAGAAATATCAGTAACCTCAGATATGCAAGTTGTGGCTTTCCTTGTGGCCTAAACGGTAAAGCGTCTGCCCACAGTGCTGGAGACCTGGGTTTGATCCCTGGGTTGGGAAGTTCCCCTGGAGAAGGAAATGGCAGCCCTCTCCAGTATTCTTGCCTGGAAAATCCAAGGATGGAGGAGCCCTGTACGCTACAGTTGCAAAGAGTCGGACATGACTGAGCGACTTCACTTCACTTCAGATACGCAGACTACACCATCCTTATGGCAGAAAGTGATGAGGAACTAAAAAGCCTCTTGATGAAAGTGAAAGAGAAGAGTGAAAAAGTTGGCTTAAAGCTCAACATTCAGAAAACTAAGATCATGGCATCTGGTCCCATCACTTCATGGGAAATAGATGGGGAAACAGTGTCAGACTGTATTTTTGGGGCTCCAAAATCACTGCACATGGTGATTGCAGCCATGAAATTAAAAGACGCTTACTCCTTGGAAGGAAAGTTCTGACCAACCTAGATAGCATATTGAAAAGCAGAGACATTACTTTGCCAACAATGGTCCATCTAGTCAAGGCTATGGTTTTTGCAGTGGTCATGTATGGATGTGAGAGTTGGACTGTGAAGAAGGCTGAGCACCAAAGAATAGATGTTTTTGAAGTGTGGTGTTGGAGAAGACTCTTGAGAGTCCCTTTGATTTCAAGGAGATTCAACCAGTCCATTCTAAAGGAGATCAGGGCTGGGTGTTCATTGGAAAGACTGACGCTAAAGCTGAAACTCCAATACTTTGGCCACCTGATGCGAAGAGTTGACTCATTGGAAAAGACTCTAATGCTGGGAGGGATTGGGGGCAGGAGGAGAAGGGGACGACAGAGGATGAGATGGCTGGATGGCATCACCGACTTGATGGACATGAGTTTGTGAACTCCAGGAGTTGGTGATGAACAGGGAGGCCTGGCTTGCTGCAGTTCATGGGGTTGCAAAGAGTCGGACATGACCGAATGACTGAACTGAACTGAATGTATTATGCAGCAGTGAAAATTAACACACCCATACAAGGGACTCCTTTCAGCCTAACATTGAACTTAAAATACAAAAGGTAAGCAGACAGACAAGGATCAAGTAGAAATACTTAGAAGGATGATCGTTCTTATCTAAAGATGAAAAATGTAAACATTCTGAATATTATTTAAGATTACACATGCAATAAAAAGATAAATCTATGGAGATTGTAATGACAAATTCTAGATCAACTACTTTTTAGAGTAGGAGTGGTACCATGAGGGTTTTTCCAGCATTGGTAATATTCTGTTTCTTAAGCTGAAAGGGAGGTATTAAAGGTATTTGCTAATTGTTCTTTACGCATTTTTGTATATCTGAAATATTTCTCAGTGCATTATAAGAGTAAACAACTAATAGCACTGTCAAGGGAGAAAAGCAGGATATGTTTTATTGGATATCTTATTATTTGCATTTTATTTTTACTTCTTCTACCTCTCATATAGACCATTACATATACAGAAATATTGTGTGGATAATGAATAGACTTGTCCAACATCATCAGTTTTGTGAAATGAGCATAAAACACTAGAATTTATTCATGGGATTACTTCCTTCAGTCTTATGTTTAAAATGATATGATACACTGGGTGTGGGTGGGGCATATATTGAGAACTGATATCTTAACCAATAGCTAATACTTGTACAGCACTTGCTCTAGGCCATATACTTTTTTAGCACTAGTCTTCAGAGGCCAAGCTTCTTACTATTACAGTCTACTGCCTTTTAATCTTTGGATGTGTAACTTGAGTAAGAAACTTCGAGTCTATAATGATATAGAGGAACTTCGTTGGTGGCCCAGTGGTTAAGACTGAGCCTTTCAATGCAAGTGGTGTGGGTTCGATGCCTGGTCAGGGAACTAGGATCCCACATACTGCATAGTGTGGCCAAAAATTAAACAAAATGTAAATATAATGATATAGTTAAAGAAGAGAGGGAAAGGGATCCTGAGAGGTAGTCATGGGAGACCTTTGGTGTGGAATTCTTGATCCTGAGAATATGGGATGGGAGAAAGTTCTCGGGTGTGCTCTCACCTTCCTTCACGGCTTCCTCATGCAGTGACGTCAGTACCTCTGTCCTCCTTTCCTGGTTACCCGCCAGGGCAAAGGCATAGGCCAACAGTGCCTTGGTGTAGACATGGCTGCCTTGGGATCCTTCCTTGGCTGACTTCCAGGCCGAGTCCAGGCAGAACAGGGCATTGCGGACGACAGGGTGCTGGCGAGGGAGAACAGGAAGGGGGTGAGCTGTGTGAATAGGGAGGTTGGGGCCCCCAGGTAAAAACGGACCACAGCACAGAGGTCAAGTTGTTCAGAAGCTTTTATCCCTCTAGCCTCATTCTTAGGGAGGGAGAGAATAGTATTTTTTAATCTGTTAGTCTACATTCATAGTGCAAGAATATAATCCATATCTTTAGAATTTTAGATTCTATGTGTGTGTGATGCTGGTGGTGAGGTTGCTAGGGAAGAAATAGACAAGGGCCATCACTGGGAAAGTGTAAATGTATCTTAGTGGTTTGATCAAATTCTCTAATGATCTGGGAAGCACTGGCATTGCATAGTGGGAAAGCTGAGTAAGGTGACATTTCAGACAACATGTCAGCAGTTTCATGGCATCCAGAGCAATGCTTTAGCCAGGACACGTACTGTAACAGGGAGAGGCATCTCTAGAAGGGCGATGGTGATGTAGGCAGAGAGGGTCACTTCATCGTCCACCCCACCCTGTAAACATGAGACAGAGAGAGATTTGAGTAAGAAGGACATTTATAGTGATCCAGCTTACCTTAGGAAACAAGAAAAATCTCAAATAAACAATTTAATCTTATGCCTGAAGCAACTAGAACAAGAAGAACAAACAAAACCCAAAGTGTGTAGAAGGAAAGAAATCATAAAGATCAGAGCAGAAATAAATGAAATAGAAACTAAAAATTAAAAAAAAGGTCAGTGAAACTAAAAGCTGATTCTTTGAAAAGACAGACAAAATTGATAAACCTTTCACTTGACTCGTCATGAAAAAAAAAAAAAGGGAGCGGGCCTAAATCAATAAAATCAGATGGGAAAAAAGGAGAAGTTACAACCGACACTACAGACATACAGAGGAGTACAAGAGAGCGCTATCAGCAACCGTATGTCAATAAAATGGACAATCTAGAAGAAGTGGACAAATTCCTAGAAGGTGCCATATCCCAAGAAATTGAACCAGGAAGGAATAGAAAGTTTGAACAGACCAATTACCAGTACTGAACTTGATTCAGTACTGGTCAAGTTCTGAGTCGTTTAAAACTCCCAGTTTAAAAACTCCCAATAACTAATTGAGTTTTTAAAATAATTTAAAAACTCCCAATAACTTCTGAGAATGCTCTTCATCAGCTCCTTGTATTCTGTTGTCAAGGGATTTGTCCTAATCCATATTCATCACCGTGGGGCAAAGTATCATATTCACCCTAAGTTCCATCCCCTCTTTCTGGTGCTGCTATCCAGGTTTTATTTTCATCTGATTTCCTTAAGGAATCCTTAGGTTATCACTTCCTCTCCTTATCCTTGTGGACAGTATAGTGGACAAACAAAAACTAGCTCTGGGAACACTTCACCTTGATGGCATTGTTAAGCAGAGACCCAGTACTTCTGAAACAGCCATTGCTCTTCTGCTTTTGGGCCAGCCAGGTGAGAGCTTCAGTAATATGTGCTTCATCAATGAAGATATAGCCTCGAGCCTGGGCAAAACTCTTCAGTACAAAGGCCGTGAGCCTGTGGGGGAGAGGAAGTGATGATCACATCTATGTTGGTACAGTGGTTTCATAACCACTTCACAGCAGCAGCCTGCATAGGACACGTCTCATACACTGATGTGAGTCATCTAACAGACATACTTGTGTACTCAGAGCTTCCATTGCCTTTACTTGATGAATCTGCTGGATTTAGTACGGTTGACTCTTGAACAACATGGTTTGAACTGCATGAGTCCACTTACTCAATGGTTTTTTTGTTTGTTTTTTTAACAAATATGTACTACAGTACTACATGATCCCCATTTGGTTGAATCTGTGGATGGACAACTGGGTTACAGAGGGCCAACTGTAGAGTGCCAGTGTAGAATTTTCTACTGCTGAAGGTCAGCACCCATAACCTGCATGTTTTTCAAGGGTCAGCTGTACTCCTAATGTTACTTCTTTTTTTTTTTTCTGTTTGATTAAGGCTTTAAATCTTTAGTGATTTTCCTTTGTAGATGGTAGCATTTTCTCATATACAGCTCTTACATGTGGTACCTTTTGACACTGTTTTGCTTGAGGTATCTCTTTTTTTGATTTTTTTTTTGATGTGGGCCATTTTAAAGGTCTTTATTGAGTTTGTTACAATATTGCTTCTGTTTTATAAGGCTTGTGGGATCTTAGATGCCCAACCAGAGATCAAACCTGCACTGCCTGTGTTAGAAGGCAGTCTTCACCTCTGGACCACTGGGGATGTTCCTACCTTAGGGATTTTAAAATAATGTTTGATATCACTGGGACCATCTCATTTCTTTCCTCACTATTAGTTTGCTAGTGATCAAAATGAATCTGATCTAAAAAACATAATCTGAAGTTAACACAGTTTATTTGGAAGTTATGTGATATGGTCACTGGCTATCTCATTTAAAAAGTTATGGTTATGGAGGCTGTTTTAAAAAAATAGCTATTTCAGAAAGAATACCTTGGTGTATTATGAACAGGATGAATTCTGGGGACAAGTCTAACATATGTGTATTCAAATCTCAGCTTTTTTGCTTGTTGCCTTGCTAGTCTTGTATATTTATCCAGTATAACTATAGGCTTAATGATAATATCTGATAGGGTTACTGTGAATATAATTTTGATTATATATGTAAGAGAGCTGACACAAAAATAGAAGCTTGAAAAAGCTTTCTTTCCCTTACCAAGTATTGCCCTCACTGTTGCCACGATGCTCCCCAAAGGTGCTGTAAGAGCCATCGAAGTGCTTGTAGAGCAGCTGTCTCTGGTAACCTGGAGTGAAAGGTTCATAAGCAACATGATAGATTGTACATTGCATGGCCAGACAAATCATCAAAACGCCGTGGCATCTTGTGCTATTCCCTAAATTTTGCTGCAATATGTTGGATGGTTCTGAGTCCTAAACATTTTATTGGAGGTTGGACACTGGATAGGTCCCATGAAATTGACCGTCATAGTAGTCTTATTATTGTAAATATCCTAGGATGATACATTTACATATCATAGAATGGATAAGTAACTCAAGCCTACTGGATAATCCAGTCTGTTATTAAAATAACACCGCAAAGTTTTCATGCACTTATTCAGTCACTCACCAGTGTTGAGGTAGAGGATAGCCTTGGACTTGAGCTCTGCAGTCAGCTGCTGTGTCTCATTTAGATAATCCAGAACATAGATGTTAGGGGCAAAGAGGGCCATATTCTGTTCTCCACAACCATAGGGCATTTGGAGGAGATTTTGGGTGTTTCTCATGGCAGAGCCTAATATGTCTCCTAGGAAATGGGAGAGATGGGAAGTCATAAAATTTATAGATTATGATGTATCAGAATCATTAGGAACAAATGAATAATTAGCTAAGGTAAAGAAAGGAGGATTTTTAGGAAGGGTGGGTCTTTTAAGAATAGAAGTATGATTAAAAGCAATAAATAAGTCCAAAGGAGAAGAGAACAAAGAAGTTAAAATTATAGCTGTTATTTTCAGAAAATATTTATGGAAAAAATAGTAGCTATTGTCTAATACCGTTCACTAGTCCCCTATAGTCCCCTAGGGCTGGAGACTCACCTAAAACTGAGAAGGAGGCTCGGGCAGATTCTTCCACCACATTTGGTGGCAGCTTCAGAGATAATGATTCAGACACCTTGGCACCTAGAGAAACAAATCAGCCATGATGAAAATGACTTCTACTGTGTATCTTCCTAAAGATCTCCAAGACCCAGAAGCCAGAACTATGCCTTGAACCTAAACTTCTTCTGAAAAGTTGTCCCTTTTTTAATATTCCAGTTTTTTAATATCTTCAACATACATGAATGGGATTCTGAGATTTCTAGAATCTTTCCTTTCCCGGCCTCTTTGTATGTGAAATTGTAGCCAAAAGAAGGCTACACATTGACAAGAACCTGACACATCGTGATTCTGTGTAATTCCCCACAAGGGAAGCCCAAAATCTGTTTTTTTTGGGCTTTCCTGATAGCTCAATTGGTAGAGAATCCTCCTGCAATGCATGAGACCCTGGTTGGATTCCTGGGTCGGGAAGATCTGCTGGAGAAGGGATAGGCTACCCACTCCAGTGTTTTTGGGCTTCCCTTGTGGCTCAGCTGGTTAAGAATCTGCCTGCAATGCAGGAGACCTGGGTTCAATCCCTGGGTTGGGAAGATCCCCTAGAAAAGGGAAAGGCTACCCACTCCAATATTCTAGCCTGGAGAATTCCACGGACTGTGTAGTCCATAGGGGTGCAAAGAGTCGAACACAACTCAGTGAGTTTCATTAAGACCAAACCATGGCCAGAATATCTTGGTGGTGGTTTCAGCTGTCACTCAAAAGTTCCTGAATTCTACCTTAATGCTCAGTCTTTACTTCCATCAAATTTCACCAGATATAAAGACAGTATTTTTATGGAAACCCTAGACATGGGGCAGGGGGTGAAGATGAACAGTATTTGACTCACTGAAAAGAAATTAATAGTTGCTGATAAGCATACATTTGCTGGCCTTTTAATTGGTGAATGACATGAAGAAGAAAAGAAAAAATTGTAGTATTTATCATCATACTGAATCCCATCTGTATAGACTAATAATGAAACTTTGTCAAAGGGCACAAAGTATCAGTCATACAAGATGAGTAAATTCAAGAGGTCTATTGTAAAGCATAGTGCCTAGAGTTAATACTGTATTGTATACCTGCTGCTGCTGCTGCTAAATCGCTTCAGTCATGTCGGACTCTGTGCGACCCCAAAGATGGCAGCCCACCAGGCTCCCCCATCCCTGAGGTTCTCCAGGCAAGAATACTGGAGTGGGTTGCCATTTCCTCCTCCAATGCATGAAAGTGAAATCTAAACATTTGCTAATAGGATATATCTTATATTACAAAAACATAATAATAAGAGAGTGAGAGGAAACTGTTGAAAGTGATGGATAAGTTTATGGTATAGATTGTGGTGACAGTTTCACAAGTGTATACTTCCTCCAAACTCATTAAGTAGGATATATCAATTATGTATATACTATCAGTTATATTAATTACATAGTCATGTAGTTAAATTAAATCCTGTAGTTAAATATATAATTGTGTGCTAAATATAGTTATATTAATTATATATTACTTGTATATGAATTCTCTTACATTCAAAAAACTTTTTGTAAGAAAACATGACATAAGCAAAGCAAAAAGACAAATTACCAGGTCGGGCGGGGTCGTGGGCGTCGGCAGCAGTGTCGGCGGCGGCGGAGGCGGGTGGGAAATGGCGGAGTATTTGGCCTCCATCTTCGGCACCGAGAAAGACAAAGTCAACTGTTCATTTAAAAAAAAAAAAAAAAAAAGACAAATTACCAAATGAAAGGAAATATTTACAAATTACTCAATAGATATGTATACAACTGAATCCAAAAAACCCCAAACTACTCCAACATATTGAAAATGGTCAAGGATATGAAAGCAATTCATAAGTGTGCAAAAATAAAGTCATCCTAATTTTCAGCTAGAGAAATGTAAATTAAAGCAACAATGCTTTTTTTTTTAATCCACATTTTTGGTCAAAATTTAAAAACTTTGATGGTAACAAATGCTGGTGATCATGCAGGAAAATATAAACTGGTGGAAATAGAAGCATATTTAGGTAATAGACTTTGTTTAGTTCTATTAAGACTAAGAATATACATTACTGGCTCTTAATTAGGAATTTCACATTTTGGTATCTACCTTAAGCATCTATCTATCTAGTCCAGCAAATAGTTGGAAAAACCAATTTGGGAAATGCTATAAAACCAAGCAGAACTGTGATAGTTTGAAATTAAAAGGAATTATCTAAATCTATAATTTAACATGGAGAGTTTTCTAAGCTAAAAGTCCTTGAGTGAAAAAGAAAGCAAGTTATATGATTAAACTTATCCATTTATGTAAATCACACATACAGAAACAAATTTATCAATGTGTTATTTAAAAATGCACATTGATAATCATTAAAGTATTGAAAAAGATTTCAAAGTGATGACAATAGCCTTTAATGTGAGGTTTTGGTTCTTTTTAAGGAGAAAGTATTTTTTGCATTATGTGAGTAATTAAAATTAATTTTAATAAAACTCTGATGATTATCCCTAGACACATGAGAGAGAAATCAAAATGAAAAGCTCAGAAATAGAGGAAAATCTATGATGGATTTGGTAGTAAGCAGTAAGTTCACTTAAATGTAGAAACAAGGCTAAATAATAAGGCAATTATGTTTTTTAGAATACATTTCATTTATTAATATATTAAGTCTTGACATGACAAAAAATAAAGGGAAGTGAGTATGAAGAGAAAGGCAAGAAATGATATTGATTAGACATTAGTTTGAGATAAGAACACATTGCATTGATAAATTTCTTATGTACTAAGTTTCTATAAATGTTTTCATTTAAACTAGGGAATTCTCCACAAGGATAAAGCTATATCTTTTACTGTAAGCTTCTTTAGTTCCTCCTTGGAATGACTGATAGGATGTTAGAATCGACACCAAAAAAATATTGACAGGACAAATGGTACAGGCTATGGAAACCTTTTCTCAGGAAGTACCGTAGCCTCATTCTCTAATGTGGTTAGCTATGCAAAACTCAGTGTTGCAGTGGCTTGAATTCAGCAATTCAGCTACTTGTACTGTATTGTATATTATAATTGTATTATATATATATGCATCCCATGTTGTATTAGTAAATATCCAAGAAAATATTCCCTTTGGCAATATTCGTTTTGAATCTACCCACTTTCTATTAAAACCTATAACCACATCATACACTAGTCAGAAGGTCATTTTGATAGTTGCATAGGTGTTTAAGAAATAAAGACTCAGAATTCATGGGATAAGAATAGTCCCCTGATCAAATTACTTGGCCTCTTTAAGAAGCAGTTTCCTCACTTACCAAATGGGTTGATGGTTCTTCGGGTCTTACCTCATAGGGACAGTGTAGGAAGGGTTTATATAAAATACTTTGAACTTCAAATATTATACTCTAGTCAATGTCATTTTAATTATGATGAATGAGTCTTACCTGATGGACAAAGCAGGGAGTTGAATATTACTTCCTTCTCTAGTCCTTCAGGCTTTAGGTGGAAAGAAAAAAAGTTAGAAATGAGAGACTTTCAGGACATAGGGGAACTAAAGGTTTCTTCATGAAGAAAAGTATTGGAACTGATTTTCAAATGTATTATATAAACAAATTGTTTAAGTGTAAGCAAAAGCCTCTTGATGAAAGTGAAAGAGGAGAGTGAAAAAGTTGGCTTAAAGCTCAACATTCAGAAAACTAAGATCATGGCATCTGGTCCCATCACTTCACGGCAAATAGATGGGGAAACAGTGGAAACAGTATCAGACTTTATTTTTTGGGGCTCCAGAGTCACTGCAGATGGTGATTCAGTTCAGTTCAGTTCAGTCACTCAGTTGTGTCCGACTCTTTGCGACCCCATGAATTGCAACACGCCAGGCCTCCGTGTCCATCACCAACTCCTGGAGTTCACCCAAACTCATGTCCATTGAGTTGGTGATGCCATCCAGCCATCTCATCCTCTGTCATCCTCTTCTCCTCCTGCCCCCAATCCCTCCCAGCATCAGAGTCTTTTCCAATGAGTCAACCCTTCGCATGAGGTGGCCAAAGTACTGGAGTTTCAGCTTTAGCATCATTCCTTCCAAAGAAATCCCTGGGCTGATCTCCTTCAGAATGGACTGGTTGGATCTCCTTGCAGTCCAAGGGACTCTCAAGAGTCTTCTCCAACACTACTGTTCAAATGCATCACTTCTTCAGCGTTCAGCTGATTGCAGCCATGAAATTAAAAGATGCTTACTCCTTGGAAGGAAAGTTATGACCAACCTAGATAGCATATTCAAAAGCAGAGACATTACTTTACCAACAAAGGTCCATCTAGTCAAGGCTATGGTTTTTCCAGTGATCATGTATGGATGTGAAAGTTGGA
>NW_011494853.1:29593-32069 GCF_000754665.1 Bison bison bison | reverse complement strand
CTCTTGAGAGTCCCTTGGACTGCAAGGAGATCCAACCAGTCCATTCTAAAGGAGATCAGTTCTGGGTGTTCTTTGGAAGGAATGATGCTAAAACTGAAACTCCAGTACTTCGGCCACCTCATGCAAAGAGTTGACTCATTGGAAAAGACTCTGATGCTGGAAGCGATTGGGGGCAGGAAGAGAAGGGGACGACAGAGGATGAGATGGCTGGATGGCATCACCAACTCAATGGACATGAGTTTGGGTGAACTCCGGGAGTTAGTGATGGACACGGAGGCCTGGCGTGCTGCAATACATGGGGTTGCAAAGAGTCGGACATGACTGAGCGATTGAACTGAACTGAACTGAAGCAATATATGAAGGAGACAAATTGATAGATGGGAAAGGGAGGGGAATTATAAAGTTAAATCAAGAGAGGTAAAGATGAGAGAGAGAGACAAAGAGAGAATCATATTGTGAAATATCACATGATCATATATTATTTAGTCCTTCTTACCCCAAATCAGGAACTCCAACTGGATTCACCACTGTTTTTCCTGACTCATTGTGACCCATCCAAAAAAAAAAGCAGGCTTACTTACTTCAACCAACAGGGGCTTGATGATTGTGTCTTTCCTTCCATGCTCAGGGACCACAGGCACTTCACTCCCACATAGCTCTTGAGACTCCACTGCCTCTGCACTCACTGTGAAATTCACATTCCCTAGAAAATGGGGACCAGTAGAGATGAGCCCCATCTCTGTCTTCTTCAGTGACTCCAAACCCCAAGGTTTATACATGTTTAATGCTATGTGACTTTTTATTTTGGTTTATAAAAATATAGGAACAGGAATGTAAGTAGCATAGACTAGAGGCTAATGATACTGAGAATCCAAGGTAGAGATGGAGGTGAGGGAAAGGGGGTATCCTTCTAGACATCCTAGAATGAAAGAGAGAAAAACATTCTACCATCTGGTGGAGAGGGGGCACATTCTTTGCTTGGATATAAGGATCCCATATATACATACAATCTTTAGGTACAGAATTGCCTATGAGAGGCTGTCTCTCACCTAAGGACTTTGGAGTTACCGCCCAGGACACAGTCTGCCGGCCATTCCCACAGATGCAATAAGTCTCTTGTTCCTTTTCTGGAACAGCTAGGAATGCAGGAGAGGCTTCTAGTTGCACACTGACCTGAAACCATGGGTGAGATAAAGAGACAAATGAACCAGAGGAAAAGGGAACCAAAGAGGGAATGGCTTAAAATAAAGCACATTGGGGGATTAAGTAGATTTCAGGTTGCCTAACACTGAAGATAATATAAATGAGGACTGTGCATCTTATGGGTGGATCTGACACCTAAATCTTAGTATTTAGGAGTAATCTGCTCTTTCACGTGGTAGGAGCAGAGTTGAAGAAAAGTCATGATAGTAGGTTTGTTGCCTGTGGAAGCTCTACTCCTTTGGCTTAGGATTTTTTTTAAAAATTTATTTTTAATTGGAGGATAATTGTTTTACAGTGTTGTGTTAGTTTCTGCCGTACAACAATGTGAATGAGCCTTAAGTGTATACATATCCCCTTCCTCCTGAACCTCCTTCCCACTCTCTTGGCTTAGGATCTCAACCACACCTTCAGGTCTCCCAGCAGAGTATATAAGATTTATAAACAGTTATGGTGAGATTTAAAAATTAAGTTTAATATAATTAATCATATATGAAAAGTTAAATATTAATATATAGGAATGCATAGGTTGAAATCTTTGAGAACAGAAGACATGAGGATTATGATAAGGTCAGAACCTTGTCTTACATTGTCATTTGGTATTTGGAGCTATCAAAAACTGTGGTCATATAATACCTGAATATTTCTGACAGTATTCTCTCCTGGTGAGCCCATCTTATAAATAGGAAGTTTGTCAATATTCCCAGGAATGCAGTTTTTAATTTATTGGATGGTTATCCTGTGTTCAATTTAAGAAAGAGAGGTCATTACCCGGATGCATTTGGGAAGGTAGTTTAACACTGTGGCCTTGAGTGTGAAGGCCTCTCCACGGATCACAGAGTAGGGCATTGTAAGCTCCACAAAGAAGGGCTGGAAGACTTGGAGAGAGGCGGTCGGAGAGAGACCAAGTCCAGTGTCTCTGGACAGGCAGAGGGCCCCTGCCTTCCATTCAGTGATGGTATCAGGGACTGTTACTTCTACTTCATGCACACCTGAAGAGCTGGGGACGATGGCCATGTGAAAAACAAAAAGCAGGCAGTTAAAATACAGGCCTTGTTGTTGTGTTTAGTTGCTAAGTTGTGTTCAACTCTTTGAGACTCTATGGACTATAGCCCACCAGGCTCCTCTGCCATGGGATTCTCCGCACTGGCGTGGGTTGCCATTCCCTTCCTCAGGGGATCTTCCTGACTCAGGGATTGAACCTGTGTCTCCTATACTGGCAGGCAGATTCTTTACACTGAGCCACCAGGGAAGCCCCAGTACAGGCATACCTCGT
>NW_011494853.1:27355-29493 GCF_000754665.1 Bison bison bison | reverse complement strand
CCGAAAGCTAGAAATAGGGTTTCCCTGGTTTTCCAGTGGCTAAGAATTCCCCTGCCAATGCAGGGGGCCCATGAGTTTGATCCTGGTCTGGGAAGATCCCACATACCCCAGGGCAACTAGGCCAGTGCGCAACTACTTAAGCCTATGTTCTAGAGCCCATGTTCCACAGCAAGAGTAGCCATTGCAATAAGAAGCCCACACATCACAACAAAGAGTAGCCTCCACTCGCTGCAACTAGAGAAAACCTGCATGCAGCAACAAAGACCCAGTACAGCCGAAAATAAATAAATGCAATTTTTAAAAAAGCTAGAAATGATTAAGCTTTGTGGGGAATTCAAGTTGGAAGCTAGGCCTCTTGTACCAGTTAGCCAAGTTATGAATGCTCGGGAAAGTTCTTAAAGGAAATTAAAAGTACTACTTGGGTAAACACTTAGATGATAAGATAGAAAATCAGTCTTACTGCTTGACATAGAGAAAATTTGAGTGATTTAGAGAGAAGACCAAACCAGCCACAACATTTCCTGAAACCAAAGCCTGATCCAGAGCAAGGCCCCAACTCTCTTTGGTTCAACTCTCTTCAATTCTTTGTGGGGTGAGAGAGGTAAGGGAGCTGCAGAAGAATTTGAAGCTGGCAGAGAATGGTTCATGAGGCTTAAGGAAAGAAGTTAACTCTATAACATAAAAGCTCAAGGTGATGTAGCAAGTGCTGATATAGAAGCTGCTGCAAGTTATCCAGAAGATAATTACTGAAGTTGACCACACTAAATGACAGATTTTTAAATGTAGATGAGACAGCCTTATATTGTAAGAACATGCCAACTAGGACTTTCATAGTTGGAGAGGAAAAGTCAATGTCTGACTTCAAATCTTCAAAGGACGGGCAGACTCCCTAGTTAGGGGCTAATGCAGGTGGTGACTTGAAGTTGAAACCAGTGCTCATTTATCATTCTGGAAATCTTGGGGCCCTTCAGAATTATGCTAAATCCACTCTGCCTGTGCTCTATAAATGGAACAACAGAGCCTGTATGATAGAACATCTGTTTACAACATGGTTTACTGAATATTTTAAGCCCACTGTTAAGAGCCACTGCTTAGAAAGAAAAGATCCCTTTCAAAATACTACTGCTCATTGACAATGTACCTGGTCTCTCAAGAGCTCTGATGGAGATACTCAATGAGATTAATGTTGTCATCATGCCTGCTAACACAATAATCATTGAAGTCCATGGATCAAGAAGTAGTTTTGACTTCCAAGTCTCATTCTTTAAGGAATATACGTTGTAAGGCTTTAGCTGCCATATATGGTTGAGTCCTCTATGGATCTGGGCAAAGTCAATTGAAAACCTCTTGGAAAGGCTTCACCATTCTAGGTGCTATTGAGAACATTCATGATTCATAGGAAGAGGTCATACTATTAACACTAACAAGAGAGTGAAAAAAGTGGATTCCAACTCTCATGGATAACTTTGAGGGGTTAAGACTTCAGTGGAGGAAATAACTGCAGATGTGGTGTAAATAGCAAGAGAACCAGAATTAGAAGTGCAGCCTGAGGATATGACCAAATTGCTGCAATCTCATGTTAAAACTTGAATGGATAAGGAGTTGCTTTTTATGGATGAGCAAAGAAAGTAGTTTCCTGAGATGGAGACTACTCCTGTGGAAGATACTGTAAATTGTTGAAATGACAACAAAAGAGTTAGAATATTACATAAACTTAGTTGCCAAAGCCATGGCAGAGTTTGAGAGGACTGACTCCAATTTTGAAAGACATTCTACAATGGGTAAATGCTATCAGACAGCATTGCAGGCTACAGAGAAATTGCCTGTGCATAGCAAGGAAGACCCAGCAGAGTCAATAATGAATAATAAAATGAATGAAAAGTGAAAATAAAGTAAATAAAAAATAAATAAGTAATTTAAAAGAAGTTGCTTACCTTACAACCACCAAGTCCCAGATCCATGTCTCAGGGAAGTACTTTCGTACAGTCTCTGTGGGAGGCTCTGAAGTATCGTCAAAATGCACAAAATCACGATTTCTTCCCATTTCAGCTCTGACTGTGGAGGAAACAGTAGCAATATCTATAAAGATAAAGCTTATGAGAGATTGTAATAAGTGCAACAAAAGAAATAGGGTGATG
>NW_011494853.1:26843-27255 GCF_000754665.1 Bison bison bison | reverse complement strand
ATACAGGCAGACCTCGTTTTATTGTGCTTTACTTTACTGTGCTTTACAGTTCTGTGTTTTTAAACAAATTGTGGCTATCCTGTGTCAAACAAGTCTATTGGTGTCATTTTTCTACCAGCATTTGCTCACTTCAGGTCTCTGAAGTAATTCTCTCAATATTTCAAACTTCTACATTATTATTATATTTGTTATGGATCTGTGGTCATTAATTTTTGGTGTTACTATTTTACTTGTTTTGGGGTACCATAAACTGTACCCACATAAGACAGCAAACTTAATAGATAAATGCTGTGTGTGTCTGACTGCTCCACTGACCAGCCATTCCCCCAACTCTCTTCCTCTTTTCAGGCTTCCCTATTCCCTGAGACATAACAATACTGAAATTAGGCCAATTAATAATCCTAGGATGGCC
>NW_011494853.1:11691-26743 GCF_000754665.1 Bison bison bison | reverse complement strand
TGGTTCATGAGGCTTAAGGAAAGAAGTTAACTCTATAACATAAAAGCTCAAGGTGATGTAGCAAGTGCTGATATAGAAGCTGCTGCAAGTTATCCAGAAGATAATTACTGAAGTTGACCACACTAAATGACAGATTTTTAAATGTAGATGAGACAGCCTTATATTGTAAGAACATGCCAACTAGGACTTTCATAGTTGGAGAGGAAAAGTCAATGTCTGACTTCAAATCTTCAAAGGACGGGCAGACTCCCTAGTTAGGGGCTAATGCAGGTGGTGACTTGAAGTTGAAACCAGTGCTCATTTATCATTCTGGAAATCTTGGGGCCCTTCAGAATTATGCTAAATCCACTCTGCCTGTGCTCTATAAATGGAACAACAGAGCCTGTATGATAGAACATCTGTTTACAACATGGTTTACTGAATATTTTAAGCCCACTGTTAAGAGCCACTGCTTAGAAAGAAAAGATCCCTTTCAAAATACTACTGCTCATTGACAATGTACCTGGTCTCTCAAGAGCTCTGATGGAGATACTCAATGAGATTAATGTTGTCATCATGCCTGCTAACACAATAATCATTGAAGTCCATGGATCAAGAAGTAGTTTTGACTTCCAAGTCTCATTCTTTAAGGAATATACGTTGTAAGGCTTTAGCTGCCATATATGGTTGAGTCCTCTATGGATCTGGGCAAAGTCAATTGAAAACCTCTTGGAAAGGCTTCACCATTCTAGGTGCTATTGAGAACATTCATGATTCATAGGAAGAGGTCATACTATTAACACTAACAAGAGAGTGAAAAAAGTGGATTCCAACTCTCATGGATAACTTTGAGGGGTTAAGACTTCAGTGGAGGAAATAACTGCAGATGTGGTGTAAATAGCAAGAGAACCAGAATTAGAAGTGCAGCCTGAGGATATGACCAAATTGCTGCAATCTCATGTTAAAACTTGAATGGATAAGGAGTTGCTTTTTATGGATGAGCAAAGAAAGTAGTTTCCTGAGATGGAGACTACTCCTGTGGAAGATACTGTAAATTGTTGAAATGACAACAAAAGAGTTAGAATATTACATAAACTTAGTTGCCAAAGCCATGGCAGAGTTTGAGAGGACTGACTCCAATTTTGAAAGACATTCTACAATGGGTAAATGCTATCAGACAGCATTGCAGGCTACAGAGAAATTGCCTGTGCATAGCAAGGAAGACCCAGCAGAGTCAATAATGAATAATAAAATGAATGAAAAGTGAAAATAAAGTAAATAAAAAATAAATAAGTAATTTAAAAGAAGTTGCTTACCTTACAACCACCAAGTCCCAGATCCATGTCTCAGGGAAGTACTTTCGTACAGTCTCTGTGGGAGGCTCTGAAGTATCGTCAAAATGCACAAAATCACGATTTCTTCCCATTTCAGCTCTGACTGTGGAGGAAACAGTAGCAATATCTATAAAGATAAAGCTTATGAGAGATTGTAATAAGTGCAACAAAAGAAATAGGGTGATGAAAAAGATAGGAACTGGGAAAGGACACTTGGGTTAAGGGAAAGCTTCTTGGAGGAGGTGATATTTTTAGGTGAATTCTGAAGTATTACAGTAAGCTGTAAGTGAGCTGGGGGAAGCGAGTCCCAGTCAGAGAACAGTGAGACCCAGAAGCAGAAAGAGTCTTGGATAGTCTGTGAAAGGAGACCTAGAAGCAGAAAGGACGCTCTGCAGCTACTGCATGTTGTTCTAAGTGGTGAGGGTTATGACTTGAGATCTGGATTTGGTCTGCTCCTCTGCACGAGCAAAGAAAAACCATACTCAGACATTATGACAGTGTCTTTGAGAAATAGTTTATAGGAGTGAGAGGATCAAGAATTTAAAAAGTTCTTCATTCCCCAATTTTTATCCATCCTATATATAATAGTTTGCATCTACTAACCCTAAACTCCCAGTTCACCCCTCTCCAACCCTTCCTTCCCTCTTGGCAACCCAAGTCTGCTCTCTATGACTTGAATCACAAGTTCTTTTTGGTTAATTTTATCACATTTTACCTTTTTTAAAGAATTATTTTATTTGGTTCAATATATTAGGCAATTAATTAATTTTTTACCTGGAGAAGCTAATAGTGTGTGATGCTGTATTCTATGTTCTTCAGGCTGTGGACATATCTTGGGTTTATGAATCTTTGAGTTGGTAAATGCCTTCAAGCCCATATCCTGTAAAGGAAATCATAACTGAATCAGTACATCCATATTTTATACCCATTCTTCTTTTCATAGAATTAAACAAATAATCCAACTAGGTTAATACTAATTTTTATTTTAATTAAAAAATTTTAATGTTCACATAGTAGAAAGGAAATTGATAAACAGATAATTTTATTCTGGCTTTAAACCTCTTTCAAAGGTAATTATTTTACATATATGATATTTATAAATATCACAAGGCAATGAATTTCCGTAAAAAGACAAAACAAAATTTGCTTAATAGTCCCAGAAGTTCCAGTCCTAGTTATGTTGCTCTTGCAGATCTGCTACTATTAGTAGACGTTGGAGAAGTTACTTGACCTCTCTATGTTCCATTGCCCTCAACTATGATATGGAAGCATTAAAATAAATATTCTTCCTATGGATAATATTTTGTGAACCTTAAGAAGTGACCATCAGCAGTATAAGGGACTTACCTGCAGGAAGCTATACATATCTTTTTCATTTGTATTTGATACTGGGAAATACATGATTCCATTGATATAGACATTGTCATGACTGATGCAGTCTTCATTGTCTTCCTCCTGTTGATTTACACTTGAGGGGAAACTGCTGAGGTCCTTGACTGGTAGCAGGTTATAAACCTGTACAAATGCAAAGGACAAAAGGACAAAATTAAGGACTTCCGTGGAGGCCCAGTGGTTAACAGTCCATGCTTCCAAGGCAGGGGGCTCTAGAGTTTGATCCCTGGTTGGGGAGCTAAGATCCCACATGCTGTGCAGTATGGGGTGGGGGGCACCATCTCCCCACAAAAGGATTAAACAATTAAAAAAAAAAAGGCCAAAATTATTTGTGGCTTATTTTTCTTAAGTTCAAGGAGAAAAGAAAAGACTAATCACTGCCAAACTTTCTTTGAGTGGCTCTGTTGCTTAGACAATTTATAGAGAAGATGATTTTGAAGATGTTTAACAGTGTTAGGGGCAAAAAATCCCCAAAACATTCCTATCTAAATACCCAAAGATCATAATCCTTTGTTACATAATTCAGAGACAAACCCTAGACTCTATGTTGGAATGAAATAAAATTTAATTAAGAGAAATTGAGGTTTGCTGTACTTGAGAGATTGTGTAACACTTTGGGATGAGAGAATTAAGTAATAGTTTTTTCTCTACCTGGTGGTTAGCAACAGACTCAGTGTATAACAAAGTAATGGATGCATGTTCTAAACAGGCACATGGATAAGCCTGTATCCTCTATATAGGTCAGGATGGTACTTTCTTAGTATTAATGATGGGAACAAAATGCTCCATATCTTTATAAAATACATAAACTTTTATTGTAGAATACTGAAAATGATACTTTGAAGAATAAAACAAACATGAAAATCCTGACAAAATTATTGACAAGACTAAATTAGCAAAGTGAGTAGCACAATGAAATGAAACACTTTCTCAAGGGCAGCTCCCTCTTAGCATCTCTGTCTCCTTGCTCTGCTTTATTTTTCTTGAAAGCGTATAACGTAATTATTGTCTATCTCATCTACAAAAATGTAAGATCCATGACTGCATAGATTTTTTACTTTCTAGTAGTTCACTATTGAGATCCCCAGAATTTAGGCACACAGTAGGCACATCCAGAACTCAGTAGGCACTAAATAAGTATGTGTGGACTGAATGACTTATGCTACTGCTGCTGTTGCTGCTAAGTCGCTTCAGTCGTGTCTGACTCTGTGCGACCCTATAGAAGGCAGCCCACCAGGCTCCCCCTCGCTGCAGGCATTTCAATACTGAAACATTATCACAGATTGAGAGGAACTCTTGTTCTAACCCAGGTCTGCTCCTAAATACCTGAAAGCGCCTGGTTTATTATTAACAAACTAGTAGAATCTTCTGCCTTATCTATCCACTGAGGTTGTTGTAATTTAAAAAAATTTTGAGAACTATGAAATTATGTTATATAAGCTTAACACATTAATTTAATTTGCCCACATATTTCTTGCTTCCACTATGCATTTAAAATTTCCTTTAGAAGTATCTTAAGATTTTTAATTAAATACCATTTATACCTATATATTCATATGTATTATCTTCCTTACCAAAAAAAAAAGGTGCACATGAAAGAGCTCAAAACGATTAACTCCTAGATAAATATAAGTTTAATAGAACCCACCCCACTCTCCTTGCTCTGAGTTGCCCGTGGGGCCCTTCCTGGCCCCTGGGGCTCACAGAACTCACCGTGGCTGCTGAGAGCTCAGCTTCGGGCCTCATGAGCAGCACACTTTGGTCCACGGCGCGGAGGGCGCAGAGGGACTGAGGGGAAGCGGTGACTCGAAGGTGGGCCTGGGAGGCCGGGAAACTTTGTCCGGGGCTGAAGTTCAAACCCACCTGTGGAATTGGGGACAAAGTCAGAAGAAGAAATTTCCTGATTGATCCATGGATTCACCAACCTTTCCTGGCTGTTCCTCAAATTTGGTGCAAAATCACTTTGACTTTGTTGATGTTTGGCGCCACGTGAGTCTTGAGGCCTTTGATTCCCTATGTGTCACTCTGATATTCATCAGTTGAGCCATTATAGTGATATCTATTTTTATAAGTTATTAAATTTGAGACTCCACTGTCCACCTTTGATACATGATGAGGTGTTCATTAACTGTGGCTAGAATGCAAATGGTTCTAGACACTCTTGTATTTTTCTTTGGCTCTTTTGTAGTCTTAAAACTTGGTTGCATATTTCCCAACACTTCACCATAAAAGAAGGGAACAAGGTACTGTGAACTGGGTAAGAGATAATGCATGGGGATTTTGTGCTAGGAGTCAAGTGACATGGCTTCTTTCTTTCTTTTTTTAAATTGTGGTATAGTTCCTTTACAATGTTGTGTTAGAGTCTGTTGTGCAATGAAGTGAATCACCTGTATGTATACATATATCCCTTCCCTCGTGTACCTCCCTCCCATCCTCCTCCTCCAACACCCATCCTGGTCATCACAGAGCACCAAGCTGAGCTCTCTGTACCTTACAGAAGCTTCCCACTATCTGTTTTACACATGCTAGTGCGTATACATCAATCCTAATCTCCCAATTCATCCCACCCTCATTACCCCCTCCTTGTTCACACATCTGTCCTCTACATCTGCAAATCTCTATTCTTGCCCTGCAAATAGTTCATCTGTACCATTTTCCTAGATTTCAAAAATATGTGTTAATATATGATATTTGTTTTTCTCTTGACGTGGCTTCTTAGTGTGATCTGCCATTACCTTGCTGAAAATTTCTGAGAATTCATTTAACCCCTTTGACCCCAATGCGCAAGTGTAGAAAATAATTGATAGTGATAGTAACTTCTAGTTTTAAATGTTGAAAATTTTACCATATAAAACACTCACCTTGTTGGCCAGACAGTGTTCAACTTCATATCTTGCAGAATCCCCTACCACTTCTCCATCAGGTAAAATGGCATAGATGAGCAGCCTAGCGACAGGAGCAATGTCTGACTCCACGGGGACTGACATGGAAAAATGGCCTTGCACTGGAGCACAGAGACAATAAGGAAGTGATCATGGGTGAGAATTCAAGGCTAAAATAATGCTTTTCTGTTGTATCAGTACAAAGTCATTTTAGAAGCCTGGTTGGGCTAATGACTATTAGTAATGTTATTTAGTCGCTAAGTCCTGTCTGACTCACTGCAACCCCATGAACTTGGTCCCACCAGGCTTCTCTGTCCATGGGAGTTCCCAGGCAAGAATACTGGAGGGGGTTGATATTTCCTTCTCCAGGGGATCTTCCTGACCCTGGGATTGAAAACAAGTCTCCTGTTTGGCAGGTGATTTCTTTACCACAGAGTCACCAGGGAAGCCCAGTAGATGTACCAGATATAAGAAATAGTAGATGCAATAAATGGATGACTACCTCTAAGAACTCTGGCTTAAAAAAACTTTATCAAAGTCTTCTCGTCTCTGAAAATCACAAGATGATTTCTCCCCAGGTTTAAGCTTGAGTTCAGCTTGAGTTCATCTGTATAAAATTCTGATGTTATCTAAGGATGTGGAGACATCTGCTTGGCTTCCATTTGATCTAGACTTCACAGTGGAGAAGGAAATAGAACTTGAAGTTGTGAGATATAATAGTAAGAGTTTAATGTGTTGTGTTTACCCTTATATCCTCTTTCTATGAACCAAATATTCTATTTTTTCTTCTTAAGAGGAGTACTGAGCTCCTTTGAAAGTTGTTTTTTGACACATACATAGATTTGTTTGGAGAAGGCAATGGCACCCCACTCCAGTACTCCTGCCTAGAAAATCCCATGGATGGAGGAGCCTGGAAAGCTGCAGTCCATGGGGTCGCTGAGGGTCAGACACGACTGAGTGACTTCACTTTCACTTTTCACTTTCATGCACTGGAGAAGGAAATGGCAACCCACTCCAGTGTTCTTGCCTGGAGAATCCCAGGGACGGGGTAGCCTGCTGGGCTGCCATCTATGGGGTCGCACAGAGTTGGACACAACTGAAGTGGCTTAGCTTAGCAAATAGATTTGTTAGAAGTTACATTAAGCTTCTCTAAGTCTACTGTAGCGCTTCTACGTTGCTACAAAGAAGCAATAAAAGAGTAGTTCACTGATAATTTTCTAGTAAGGGATCTTTTAGATTCCCTTGGGCTGCCGTCTATGGGGTCGCACAGAGTCGGACACGACTGCAGCGACTTAGCCACTTTATGTAAGCGAAAAGTTCAGAGATTATATTGTTTCATATATGTTCCTGTGGAAAGACCAATTCAATGTTGGAAAAACTCAATTTATCTCTTCATAAGTCATAAATATCTTCAAAAGGGAAATATAATGTGAAAATGTAAATAACTCAGCACAGGACCCAATATATAAGAGACACTGCAAAGTTTTAGCTTCTTTCCATTGTCTAAAACAATTTTGAAATGTCATTTTGAGAAGGTTCATGAATATTTATTTTGGGAAATTTGGAATAAGCATAGATTATGAACCAACTCAACATTTTAAATCTGAACAGATTAACCTGAAGGAAAAGAAAATATTTGATAAGGGGTTTTTTAATCGCTTTCCCCTTTCAATTTTTTTTTTTCTTTTAAAGATTTTTTTTGGGGGGATGCTTACCATTTTTGATGTCTTTATTGAGTATGTTACAATATTGCTTTTGTTTTATGCTTTGGTTTTTTTTGGCCATGAGGCATGTGGAATCTTTGTTCCCTGATCAGGGATCAAACCTAAACCCTCCACACTGGAAGCATGGAGTCTTAACCACTAGACTGCCAGATAAGTCTCCCTTTTCAGCTTTTTTCTGAGGGTAAGATGAACAGTCTCTCTCTATTTGAGACTATTCCTGGTATTTTTGCAGCATAAGGCTGCATGTGACAGAGGAAGGCAAGCATGAGGAATTATAGAAATACTCACTGTCTCCCTGCTCCACGGGCAGTGTGTGAGTCCCAGATCGGACAATGCCTCCTTTTGCCATTATCTGCAAACAAGGAAATGAAAAGGGATTTAATTTGCCTGAAAGAGCTCTTAGCTGAAGTTCTTGCCCTCCATGTAATATGCCTGTTTCATTAAGCCGCTACTGGCAATAATTAGATTGGAGAGAAGTCAAACTTTCAAAAGGAACGTGCATAAGAGGTCAAAGAAGTGATATGTAAAAGTGGAAGTTGCTCAGTCATGTCCGACTCTATGAGACCCCATGGACTGTAGCCTGCCAGACTTCTCTCTCCATGGAATTCTCCAGGCAAGAAGACTGGAGTGGGTTGCCACGCCCTCCTCCAGGGGATCTTCCTGACCTAGGGATCAAACCTGGGTCTCCGGCATTGCAGACAGATTCTTTACCATCTGAGCCTTCGGGGAAGGAATGTAAAGAGCTTCATAAATGCTTGCCCACACAGTGCTTTTATCTACAGACAGTGAAGGTGGCCCTCCTTCTCACCAGGTAATAGAACACGAGCTCCTTTAGATCCTTTAGGACCTGTCCCTTCAGCACATAATGTGCTTGGACTGTCTGAGTTTTGCCACAGGGCAGTTCACGAGGCAAGGGCTCCAGGTAGACAAAGCTGTTGCTTCGGGAGAACACAAGATTAGCACTGTGATATGCGTCTTGATGCTCTTCTGACAGCCACTGGTAGCCGTAACAGGGGCTGTGATCCTTGTATTTGACCTGATGAATTAGAAAACCAGTATTAGCTTATAGATTATATATCAGAGAGAATGGCAGTGTGCTCACAGAATTGGTTTAGTTTAGTATCCTACCTTAACTAGTGTACCTAGAAATCTTTTGCTCCACACTAAGAAGTGAGAGAGAAGTGTCCCTTATTTTGTTTATCTATATTGCAGACCCTTTACATGGCAGAGGCTTCCTGGGTTGGTATTTATACTTCTGAAGAGCATATGAGGAGGCATCCTTGACTCTGATTAGCTCCCTTGTGTTTCTGTAGCCACTTTATGTATTCAGACAGAGATACTGGAGCTATGAAACCTCACTGAGGAGACTAACTGATTCTCAGAAACTGAGGAATTGCATTTCGGAGAGGAGATGCCTCATTTAGGATGGGTTTCAAATGGATACTATGAATAAATGTAATATTGCAAACTTAGACGTCTGAGAACACTTTCTATAACTAGCATTTGTTCAAGAGTTGAGTTTATGTTTGTTTATGTTCAGTCACTCAGTCATGTCTGACTCTTTGTGACCCCATGGACTGCAGCACGCTAGGCCTCCCTGTCCTTCACCATCTCCCAGAGCTTGCTCAAACTCATGTCTATCAAGTCAGTGATGCCATCCAACCATCTCATCCTCTGTCGTCCCCTTCTCCTCCTGCCTTCAATCTTTCCCAGCATCAGGGTCTTTTCCAATGAGTCGGCTCTTCATATCAGGTGGCCAAAGTATTGGAGCTTCAGCTTCAGCACCAGTCCTTCCAGTGAATATTCAGGGTTGATTTCCTTTAGGATGGACTGGTTTGATTTCTTTGCTGTCCAGGGGACTCTCAAGAGTCTTCTATAGCACCACAATTTGAAAGCATCAATTCTTTGAGTGAAGTAATTGATGCCTGCCTCTCCCAGGCTGTCTTAGGCTCCATGTGTCGAAACCCCACCCCCCACCGCCACCACTTTAACCACAACTCTGTGCTGCCTCCTTTTTAATAAACTGTTTCAAAATTGACCTAAAATTAGTTTCTAATTTCTCATTTTTTCCCTGTCTTCTTTAAGACTAAACACAACTTGGAAATGCCATCACTTTCGGTTGCAACCCTTTTTCCTAAGACTTCTTCATGTCATTGGTAACTTCCTTACAAACTTACCCTGATACTGAGGGAGGTGCCCTTGATTTTGGTGGTGGTAATGGAGAACTGTGCCAGGCCGTGCTCATCAGTGGTGGTGTTAGAGTTGTGGTTGGCTTCATTTGCTGTGATGAAGATGACTTTATTTGGCATGGGGACACCTTTCCCGTCCACTAGGAGCACCTGAAGATTAAAAGCTGTAGATCAGTTTTGTGGCTAATATCCAATAGGCAGCAAACATTTATTTTAGCACAGATATTTATTGTGTCCAATATGTTGAAGGTGGTTCCAGGCATTGAAGCTACAGCAGTGAACAAAACAAAGTTCCTTCTGTCTTTGAGCATCCAGTCCAGGAAAAGAGATAGCTGCTAAATAAATGTGTAAGTAATGGGTTTCCCTGGTAGCTAGGCTTCCCTGGTGGTTCAGTGGCAAACAGCCCGCCTGCTAATGAAGAAGACGTGGGTTCGATTCCTGGGTCAGGAAGATCCCCTGGAGAAGAAAATGGCAACCCACTCCAGTATTCTTGCCTGGAGAATTCCATGGACAAAGGAGCCTGGTGCACTATAGTCCATGGGGTCACAGAGTCATACACGACTGAGAAACTAACACTTTCAATTTCAACAAAATCTGAGTTTGCCAATGAAATGTCAGTTGCATGTATGAAGACCAGAACACCAAAATTCTTTCTCTTTTGATTAGAAATGGGACTAATGGGATAGTTATTTAGCAGGAATAAAATCTCAAAAAGTACAATATATCTCTGAGAAATCTGAAAAAGTGAACTTTCATTTTAGGAAGTGACCAAAGTTTCTGAACATGTGTGCTGTCATAACAAAATCAAAACATTCTAAAATTTATTCCACCACTCCTCTATAGCCTGATCCTTCTGTTTTTTACACTCTCCACAGCTGACACAACGTTTCTATTGAAGACGAGATGCATGGTGATTATACTTGTAGGTACATATGACTGTCATCTTAGACTTCCGTAGTCTGAAAACTCCATTAGTATTTTTACATATAATAGAAAAATAACAGGAGAAGTTTTTTTTTTTTTTGTAGATTTGAGAGAAAGAATTTGTATCTTTAAAATCTGGTGAAAGTTAAAGTATTAGTCACTCAGTCATGTCTGACTCTTTGCAACCCCATGGATTGTAGCCCGCCAGGCTCCTCTGTCCATGAAATTCTCTAGGCAAGAATACTGGAGTGGGTTGCCATTCTCTTCTCCAGAGTATATTCCTGATCCAGAGATCGAACCCGGATCTCTTGCATTGCAGGCAGATGCTTTATCTTCTGAGCCACCTAAGCAAATATTTTATAATATTTCATAACTCCAGGGGATCTTCCCAACCCAGGGATTGAACCTGGGTCTCTTGCATCTCCTACATTGGCAGGTAGATTCTTTACCACTGGCACCACCTGGAAGGGTAAACCTTAAATAGCAGTATTTTACCCCTCTATGTAGTGTTTTTAAAATATACTTGCTATTATAGAAAGAGTAATATAAATACAAAATCCATGAAAGAAACAACAGGTACAGTGATTGCCATGTGCTCAGTCATGTCCAACTCTTTGCAACTCCATGGACTGTAGCCTGGCAGGCTCCTCTGTTCATGGGATTCTCTAGGCAAGAATACTGGAGTGGGTTGTCATTTTCTCCTCCAGGGAATCTTCCTGACTCAGAAATCTAACCCCGATCTCCTTCTGCATTGCAGGTGGATTCTTTACCTGCTGAGCCATCGGAAAACAGTAGAACCTCTTATATTTCAAAATAAAAATAAAAGCCACCTATCCATCATTTCCATACAAAATTAATGTTGGAAAGATAATGTAATTGGCCAGCATGAATTTTGAGATGCTTATGGAGAAACATAAAAATCTGAGACTGTATGGTAAGCCATGGGAAAGAGTTTGAATGGTAACACACAGGGCTGTTTTAAAAACCTTCTAATTTTAGCGTGGTTTTTATAGATTTGATATACAAATTTACCGAGGAACAAATCTATTTTATGCAGTTTTATACCTTTGACTAGGGGCTTCCCAGGTGGTGCTAGTGGTAAAGAACCCCCCTGCCAGTGCAGGAGGCATAAGAGATGTAGGTTCAATCCCTGGGTTGGGAAGATCCCATGGAGGAGGGCATGGCAATCCACTCCAGTATTCTTGTCTGGAGAATCCCCATGGAGAGAGGAGCCTGGCAGGTTACAGTCCATAGGGTCGCAAAGAATTGGACACAACTGAGCACACACGCACATGCTTTTGATTATACTAATCAATGGATAATACCAGCCAAATGTGGTTTTAGCAGAATATGTTATGTGTATTGGGGGAGACTATGGTTTGACACGTGAATTGAAAAATACTTCACCTTCCCCGTGAAAGGAATTCCTCGTCTAAGGTTTGAGTCCACTGTGACAAATGAGAGTTTGGTGATGGTTGTTGTTATTTCAGTGGCCCCCTTTCCAGTTAATTCCACCTCTGAAAAAGAAGGAAAAAATACATTCTCATTTGGAAGGATTTTCTCCCTGAACTTACACCACCACCTCCCTTTCATAATTTGGCAAAGGAACTAAATCAGTGTCCGTTGTTCTTTTCCCATACCCAGGAGGTATACACACCTGTTCCTTCTTCTTGGATCTTGGCTTCCACTTCGATTTTCATTTCAAACTCTTGTCTCTTCAACTGGAAGATCTTGGTGTTTACTTGCTGAGAGAAGCAGCCCTCATTGTTCAGCTAGGCGGGGATGAAATAAAACACATAAACGTAAGACTAGACAAATGAGTGGTCAGGCAGTCTGGAGGGAATTTTTTTTTTTTTTTTTGAGGCAACAAGACTTAGGAATTTTGCATAATAAAAACACAATAAATATTCTCTAGGAATTAATTATTATTACATTTCACAACAGTCTCTGCCTTATAACTGATAGGTGTATTCCTTAGTATCTGATAATCTCTAGAGTGAATGAGGTATAGAAATTTAAACCGTTAAAATTGGAGTTTGATCCCTGGGTCAGGAAGATCCCCTGGAGAAGGAAATGGCAACTCAGTTCAGGACCCTTGCCAGGGAAATCCCATGGACAGAGGAGCCTGGTGGGCTACAGTCCATGGGGTTGCGAGAGTCAGACTCAACTGAGAAACCAAACAATAACAACAATCTTACTGCAGGAGGCAGCTAACTCTTCACTGAAATCTGGCTTCCCTTAGTTTACAGCTGTGGCTGGGAGGTAGCTGCCCATGTGGGGACTGTGTTTCCTCCCTCCCTGACATCTAGGTGGGGCCATGTGACAAGCTCTTGCTCAAAGAAAGAGGGAAGAACTGAAGCCCTTCTCAGCCAAGGTGGTTAAGATGGGTATATTCTGTCTCTTTACTTCCTGCAGATACTCAAAGGGGTTTTAGATACCAGGTTCTGGGTCCCTGGTGCACAAAGCATACCTACAATTGACAAGAAATAATTCCTATTAGGCTAAGTCACTGATTTTTATCAATAAAAACTATTATAGCTAGCATAGAATTCTTTTATAGATTGGTCTGTTCTTGCTTGAATTGTCACCATGATATAACTCACTACTTGTCAATGGTGCTTAGGCTGTTAGTCCTTAGGAGTGGCTTCCCACGTACCTGTCCACTGAACTTCTCACAGACAGCATTGGATTCTTCACCATAACAATTAGAAGGGTTCCTGTACTTTCTGCACATGTTCATAGTCACACGTCCTGGGACAGGCTTCCCATAAGTGTATCTGTCATAAAAGCATTGCCACAAGGATCAAATCAGACATTGAACACCCTCATTTTTGACCTGTTTATATTTCCCCTTTAGCTATAGCATATTTTTACTCTACGTATTTCCTTCTAACTTCTGCAGGGCTCATGTAGTGTTGAGGGCAAGTAAACTAACTGGTTTGAGCTCCCTAACATACATACAGCAAATTCCCACTGGCTATCTATTTTATATATGGTAATGTAATTGTTTCCATGCTGCTCTCTCAATTTGTCCCACTCTCTCCTTCCCCCACTGGGTCCACAAGTCTGTTAAAACCTTCTCTTTTAGAAATTTACAGTGCAGCGTGCTGAAATTTACTACCATCTTCTTTTATCATGTCTTTCCCCCCACCCCGATATCTAATTTTCAGTTTCATCTTTTTAAAAATATTTTTCTTATTGTCAAAGCTACACCAGATCTTAAGAGAAACAACCATACCAACAAAACAAAGATAAGCAACGAGTGGTTTCAATTCTGCATGGGAATATAAACTATTAATATGATGGTGTCTTTCCTTCTGCCATCCTCTTCCTATGGGCAGCTATCTCTGTTTATGTTGAATTTTACTTGTTTACTTTTTACAAAAACCGTGGTGTTTAAACTGTGGTGTTGGAGAAGACTCTTGAGAGTCGCTTGGACTGCAAGGAGATCCAACCAGTCTATCCTAAAGGATCAGTCCTGAATATTCATTGGAAGGACTGATGTTGAAGCTGAAACTCCAATACTTTGGCCACCTGATGTGAAGAGTTGACTCATTTGAAAAGACCCTGATGCTGGGAAAGATTGAAGGCAGGAAGAGAAGGGGACAACAGAGGATGAAATGGTTGGATGGCATCACCGACTCAATGGACATGAGTTTGAGTAAACTCTGGGAGTTGCTGATGGACAGGGAGGCCTGGCATACTGCAGTCCATGGGGTTGCAGAGTTGGACACGACTGAGCGACTGAACTGAGCTTTTTACAAAAATGGGATCGTGCCATAAATATGTCATTGGTAATTGCTGTGGTTTTGAGAGTGTTTTCCTCCCAATTTAAATATCCTCAGGACTTCCCAGATGGTATAGTGGTTAAGAATCCACTTTCTAGACATACAGATGGCTAACAAATACATGAAAATATGCTCAACATTGCTCATTATTAGAGAAATGCAACTCAGAACTACAGTGAGGTATCACCTCACTTTGGTCAGAATGGCCATCATCAAAAAATCTACAAACAATAAAAGCTGGAGAGGGTATAGGGAAAAGGGAACCCTCTTCCATTGTTGGTGGAAATGAAAATTGATACAGCCACTATGGAGAACATTATGGAGATTCCTCAAAAAACTAGGAATAAAACTATCATGTGACCCAACAATCCCACTACAAGGCATATAACCTGAGGAAACCACAAATGAAAAAGACACGTATACCCAGTGTTCACTGCAGCACCATTTACAATAGCCAGGACACGGAAGCAACCTAGATGTCCATCGGCAGATGAATGGGTAAAAAATCTGTGGTGCATATATACAATTCAATATTACTCAGCCATAAAAAGGAACACATTTGAGTTTTATATATATCCTTTTCCTATTATACAGAGTGAAGTAAGTCAGGAAGAGAAAACTAAATATCACATGTTAATGCATATATACGAAATCTAGAAAGGTGCTACTGATAAACCTATTTGCAGGGCAACAAAGGAGATGCAGGCATAGAGAACAGATTTGTGGACCTAGTTGGGGAAGGAGAGTGTGGGACAAATTGAGAGAGTAGCATGGCAACAATTACATTACCATATATAAAATAGATAGCCAGTGGGAATTTGCTGTATGACTTAGGGAGCT
>NW_011494853.1:7221-11591 GCF_000754665.1 Bison bison bison | reverse complement strand
CAAACTAGTACTCTGACAACCTAGAGGGGTGGGATGGGGTGGGAGGTGGAAGGGAGATTCAAGAGGGAGGAGACACATGTAAACTGATGGCTGATTTATGCTGATGTATGGCAAAAACCAGCATAATTTGCATAGCAATTATTCTCCAGTTAAAAATAAGTAAATTAAAAAAATAGAATCTGCCTTCTAATGCAGGCAGGGGTCCCTGGTCAGGGAACTAAAATCCCACATGCCTCAGGGCAGCTAAACCTGTATGCCAAAACTACAGAAACCTGCAACGAAGGCCCAGTGCAGCCAAAATTAAAAAAAAAAAAAAAATCCTCTATCTCTGTATTTGTAAGAGTATTGGTTCATTAGCTCTGTGGATCAGGAGCTTGGTGGCCTTCCTCTGAGAGAGTGCTGGAAGGGACTGAAGAGGGACCCAGCTAAACAGCTGCTGCTGCTGCTGCTAAGTCGCTTCAGTCATGTCTGACTCTGTGCAATCCCATAGACAGCAGCCCACCAGGCTCCCCCGTCCCTGGGACTCTCTAGGCAAGAACACTGGAGTGGGTTGCCATTTCCTTCTCCAATGCATGAAAGTGAAAAGTGAAAGTGAAGTCGCTCAGTCGTGCCTGACTCTCAGCAACCCCATGGACGTAGCCCACCAGGCTCCTCCATCCATGGCTCCTCCGTCCACGGGATTTTCCAGGCAAGAGTACTGGAGTGGGGTGCCATTGCCTTCTCCGGCGAAACAGCTAGTATATTACAAGTGTGGTCTTTAGGCGGGACTTGTTTCTTCACTGCCTGTTCTTTCTGTTACTGCTGCTGCTGGGCTGGCTACTGGAGATGAGAGCATAAGATCCTAGTAACATTAATTCTCAAGGTTGGAAAAGCCTGACTGAGAGACCATGTCCAGTCTCATCAGTGACAATGGCAGTGCCAAGAAGTATGTGACCTGCCTTAGGTAGATGGATGAGTTAGATGAGATTTCTGTAACACGCTTATCTCTACAAATTCTGAATCTAAGTTATTTTTCCATTATGTCTGCAAGGTCAGGTAAATGATCTGTTGATGACTGACTTTCCTGTACAACCTGGTAAAGTGAAAGTCACTACCCTTCAACACTCTCTTATTTGTGTGCCTATGTGTGCTCGAGTAGCTTTATTACTTTCAGAATCAACCCTACTAGCATAGCTTCTCTAGAAACAGTTGCCTATCCCGTGATAGTTACAATAATTCTGGTAAGGACAGGAAAGAAATTAAGAAGGAAAATAGAAAAGCAACAGGAAAGTTCCAGAGATGGGAATGTTCCCATGTATTTAAGGTGTTTGTGAAGCACTCCTCATAGACAAACTAGCAAGATATCCCAAAGGGTGAGTTTCTTTTAAATAATACACCCACCCCAAAAGAAGATTTTTGGAAAGTATAAACTCACAGGCCGCACACGGACACTTTCACCTCTTCTTCCAAGATGGTGATTATCTTTGGCATTCTTACTTGTACTTCAAACTTAGGAAGCACTGTTGATTGGAGAAAAGGAAGTTGATGATTGGTTTTCAACTTTTGGGGAATTGGCATTTCCAGATTCTCAATAATAATTCCCTGATAATGTTTTAGGGCCCTGAAAAGGTAGCCCTCTTCTCCAATATATTCACCTTCCTTTCAACTGGAGATCTTGGTTAAAGGACTGTGATGGATCAATGTAATCCTGGTGAATTATGGGAGACCCCACTAGACTATGAATGTTTTACATTTTTTAAGGTTAAAATTGTTACAAAAAAGGCTATATGGCATCCTATTCACAAATCCCTGATAGTCCTCACTGGATTTAGATATAATTTGGTCCACTCCAAGTCTAATCTCACCCATGGGAAATAGGAGGATTCCAAAGAAACTTGAATTCTAGGCCTTAGAAGTTCAAATATGAAAAAAAGAACTGCTTGGTGATTTTTCTTAATGGCATACCGAATTCCTCCACGGTGAAGGGGTGCTCTGCAGTCCCACCTGATCCCTTCTGTACCACCACCTTATAGGAGCCCTGAAAGGGCTCTGATGAGAGGGGGAAGGTCAACTGCTGGAGGCCATTCTCTACCTCGAGGTTCTGCCACTGTGCGATGCGATTTCCTTTGGGGTCCTACAGGCACAATAATCGTAATTTACAAAAGAGCCTAGGGTGTTAGACAGTACAGGAAATCAATGGGGACTCCGATGTTATCCACAAAGAGGAATTCTGATGTTATCCACAAAGAGGGGTGGGAGGAGATGACTTGGAACAAACCAGTGTTACATGAATTTGAAGGCTTCTCCCTTAATGATAAATTTCTGAAATACTGTAAGAATCTCTTAAATAAGAACATTTCCCCTAAGTTTATTATAATTATGGAATGTTTCACGTTGCTTACCTCAACATATACTAGTGGAACCTGAAAGACAAAAGGATAGTCAGCAGTTTAGAACTGTTCTCACATAGCCTCAATTCTGATTTATAAGCAAAATAGTTTTATGCAGATTAGTTTTATCTGTAGTAAAACACAGAAAAATTCTAGATTAAGTTTTGTAGAAGTTTAATCCATTACAAGGAATTAATGAGTAATGTTAAGTACTTACTGGACTGTCAGCAGCAAATGCATGTGTGTCATTCATTAGGAATGGTATTTACTAATATTACTTAAATGCTTATAGCACCCCAGTGAAGAACATTCCTTTGGTATGCTATTTTACAGATTGAGAAATAAACACCAATGAAACAATGAGTAAACATGTTCAGATCCAAATATGAGGTGGACCACAGAATTCTTAAGTAGTTCTAAGAATAAGAAGGAGTGGGAATAAATCCTCCACTATTAATGCATATTCATTTTAAAAACTTGGGGCTGGTGCACTGGGACGACCCAGAGGGCTGGTATGGGGAGGGAGGAGGGAGGAGGGTTCAGGATGGGGAGCACGTGTATGCCTGTGGTGGATTCATTTTGATGTTTGGCAAAGCTAATACAATTATGTAAGGTTTAAAAATAAAATAAAATAAATTAAAAAAAAACAAAAAAAACCCTGATATTTATTAAGTGCCTACCAGGTGCCGTGTATAATCCTAGTGTAAAGAACCCACCTACCAATGCAGGAGATGTAAGAGATGTGGGTTCGAGCCCTGGAGGAGGGCATGGCAACCCACTCCAGTATTCTTGCCTGGAGAATGGCATGGACAAAAGAGCCTGGCAGGCTATAGTTCATGGGGTCTCATAGAGTCGGACACTACTGAAGTGACTTAGTATGCACATTAAGTGCCTACCAAGTGCTGTGTATCATCCTAGGTGCTATAAATACAGCAATCCACAAAAGAGCAATAGATCTGTGTCTCATGGAGCTTGCATTCTAACAGGGATGGATATATGAAAAACAGACATATATGCAATATATATTTTTGATATGTATAGATATACATTTGATATATGTTTGGTGTATGAGATACACATATTTGACATATATATTTAAGTTATATATATATATATATATATATGTTTGAAGTAGTGTCAAGAAATGAAAATAAAGCAGAGTTCAGCTGACAGAGTGATGGAAGAAGTGTTTAATTTTAGATAGAAAAGTGTAAGTAGAAACCAGGAGACCCATTTCAAGGCTACTGCAATAGTGTCATTTAGAGGTGATATTGGTGAGAACAAAATTGTAGCAATTCAGGTGGTAAAGCACAGTCTGGATACATTTTAAGCTAACATGATTTTCTGATAAAATAGGATGTGGCTGTAAGAGAAAAAGATGAAGGATTATGCCTTAATCTTTTGCTTTAGGAGCCAGAAGGAAAAAATTGCTCCCTCCCCGCCAGTCCTCCCTGCTCCTTCCGCCAACCCCCTCCCCCATTCCCACCCCATTCCCCAGCAGAGATGGATTTAATCAGGATCAGCAGGGAATTGCAACCCCCCATGGCCTGGGAAAGTGAGTGTTTTTAAGAGGGGAAAAGGAAGTTGGGAGGGGGAGGGACTATAGTAAACAGAGTCTGTGGCTTTTAATTGAAAAGTGTCTCTTTCCAAGATTAAAAAAAAATGTGGTTGAGGACTAGATTTGGGAGAGAAAAATTAAGACTTTGGTTTCTTGTCTACATCAAAATTGAGCGTTAGTCTTGAGGAACAAACATCGATTATACTCTCCTTCCCTTATAGGAGAGGTTTTGGTAGGTGTGTTTAGAAAAATTTTGGATCTTTGAAAAGTTATTTAAACCTAAGTTTTTTGACAGTTTATTTATTTAGTGTATCTTTCTAGTTTGCCTAACTGAGAATTTTTCAAAGAGTAAGTTTAATTGTGTGACAATTAAGTACCAGTAACAAGAAAGAATCAACAACTCTCTTGACCCAGGGTACTGTTTTAAATGAGGATTTTGCACA
>NW_011494853.1:5288-7121 GCF_000754665.1 Bison bison bison | reverse complement strand
TTGCACAATGGCCATGCCAGAAAATATTGTTATCAGCAGATTCTTGCTTTCTCTGGCCCTCCTCCAACACCAAAAACAGACTCCAAGCCTGTTTATACAGATAATAATAATTCTAGATAGATATTAGGAGACTTACCAACTCATTCAGGGGGTGAAAGCTTTCGTCCAACAAGACAATACGAAATTTCACTGAAACAGAAATATTTTCCGTGAGTCCCAGAAACCTTAGGCCAGGTCCGTAGGTTAGTAAGACAAGCTATTAAGGAACCAGAATTCCTTTGACTGGGAAACATGCAAGAGAGGAAGATCTTTCTTTTGGGAAGTTGTCCTGACTATAGGCCTCTGTACCTGTCTGCTCTGGTTTATAGATGGGTTTGTCTGTCTGGACAAAGACCAGGCTCTCTTCGTTTTTAACCAACACTGTGGTCCGCTTCTTGAATTCTTGGGTTGGTCCTTTCACTTGGATGGTAAGGAACATTACCTCTTGACTGGTTGGAGATCTTGGGAGCTGAAACAGAAGAGAGACCCTGAAAACCCACTCATTTCCCAAGTTTCCTCTCCAAGTCCCTCTCCTACTTCTCCCTAGGGGTCTTGCCCCTTTTAATTTCACTGGCCCATTCTCATCGGAGAAAGCTGTCATGGACAGAAATTCATGGACAGGATGACCTCTGTCACTTGTGAATGGGAAGACAGAACAAAAGGTGGAGGAAAACATAACAGTGAGTGAGGTCATAAATGAGATTCACATCTCCTTGTAGATCAGCCAGAACAGTTTTTAAAAAATATTTTTGCTCAATTTATTGTTTTTAATTTTTATTTATATTGGAGTATAGTTGATCAACAATTTTGTGTTAGTTTCGGGTGTACAGCAAAGTGATTCAGTTATTCATATACATGTATCTATTCTTTTTCAAGTTCTTTTTCCATTTAGGTTATTGCAGGATATTGAGCAGACTTCCCTATGCTATACAGTAGATCCTTATTGGTTATCTATTTTAAATATGGCAGTGTGTACATGTCAGTCTCAAACTCCCAATCTATCCCTCTGCCAGTAAGTCTGTGAGTCTGTTTCTGTTTTGAAAATACGTTTATTTGTATGATTTTTTTTTTTAAGATTCCACATGTAAGTGATATTATATGATATTTGTCTTCCTCTGTCTGACTTTCTTCACTTACGCTATGAGAAAGGAAACTGCAATATTTTATTGGCTGGATGCTATAAGGATTCTATACAACTCTGAAGAGATACTGGCTGTACATTCATGGTGATTTCCACAGTTTCACGCTTAGAAAGAGTATGGGATGATGTGTTCTGTGTTCCAGTCAGCCCACCACTGGGGCTTATGTTGAACATTGGCCTAGTATGTTTTATTAGTCTTTTTTCCATTTTCATTTTAAGGAGAAGTCACACTTTCCCTTTGTCTAGTTTTTACTGTTTTGTTTTGTTTTGTTAAGAGGAATTTTCTTCAATCATTAAGCTCATTTTAATATCTCTATAAATATTTGTCTACCGTGGTTGGAAATTCACATGTGGCTTCTTAATTTCTACACTTTGTCGTTACATTTAGATTCCTTCGTGAAGTCCATGCCAGCCTCGCAAAGTCTTATCTTGACTGAATTCTAGATCCCTGTGCTTCTGACCCATAGAAACAAGTGTATTAAGTCAAACTGTCATACTCACAGTGAAGGAGACGCAGTGGAATAAGTCCTTCTCTGCCACCACGTCAGTGAAGAGGCTCCTGTTCTCTCTGACGGACTCCAAGGAGGCGCTGACGGTCACCGTCTCATTCAGGTGGCTCAGAAGAAGGCAGCCCTTCTCAGGGGTCTCCGTAT
>NW_011494853.1:0-5188 GCF_000754665.1 Bison bison bison | reverse complement strand
TATTGCCTGGGGTTGGGGGAGTCCAGTTAAAGGAGAGTGTAGGAGGTGAGGCATTGTTATCAGCAGCACTATTTTCTGCTGTAATTTTTGTTACTATCCTTAGTTCTATGCCAAGAGAAGACATATTGATAAGCAGGAAATTGATCCCTGCCACTGAAAGGCATGCAAGAGAATTATTCTCCTTTCCATAGTCAGTGCCATGTCAGTGAACATTTTACTTGAAGTGAGCCTTAATGAGGAGAACATTTGCAGGCATATCTCATGCTGAGGAACTCAAATCTGAATTCAAATAAAGACATGATAATTATACTTAGTCAAGCTGTCAATCTATTTTACATTAGGATTACTGAGGAAAGCAAGCAATTCTCATGTGAGACATTACAAAAGCCAATCCACTTATAGAACTTTTTGTTGAATACATAGCAAGCCTGTAAAAATGGAATGGCATGTTCTTGCTTTCCACTTTATGGATATGGAACCTGAGGCTTAAAGAAAGTCATTAGTTTAAAGTCTCAGTGTGTTAAGCAACTAATGACATCTTGGTGTGTTACCTAACCCTGAATGTTTGTACATTAAATATTTGTCTTTCAACTCACGGCTGGACAAAAATGGTGTACTCAAGGATGGTCTTCTAAAGATTGAATTTGGAGTCCTGGTAACTCATGAGCAGAAAAGAAACTTTCCCAATACCCTCATATATAATTTTATTGACTCTCAAATTTTCAAACATTTTTGCTCACAATATCCCTAACATAATTCTTAGACACTATGCACTCCTTACATATACTCAGGTAAACATCTATTTTTTTCCCCACAAGTTTAAGTAATAGCAAAATATATTATTTTTGATGATACTTTAAAATAAAACTTACATTACTTTTTTTTTTTGCTACCTGGATATAACTCAGTTGGTAGAGAATCTGCCTGCAATTCAGGAGACCTGGGTTTGATTCCTGGGTTGGCAAGATCCTCTGGAGAAGGAAATGGCAACCCACGCCAGTATTCTAGCCTGGAGAATCCCATGGACAGAGGAGCCTGACTGGCTGCAGACCATGAGGTCACAAGAATCAGACACGACTTAGAGACTAAAGCAAACCACCACCACCACATTACTTTTTTCTAACTTTCTCATGGAATCTTAAATATCATATTGATAAGATATTCAATATGATCTATTTAAAAAATACATCAAAATGTTCTCTTTGTAATGATCAGAAATTTAGCAGCTTTCTCCTTTTCCCTCTTGAGCTTGAATTTTCATGTCACCACACAGAAGTCTGTCCTAACATTTCTATGCTTTAAAATATTTTATGGATCACTCTAGTGTCTTTATTTTGTATGGATATACATATGCGTATGTATGTGTGATGTGTGTGCATATGTACATGTATGCATGTACTGTTATGTGTGGGTATATAAATTGAATTTTAACTCTTAAATTTAATGTGATCATAAAGTTGTAAATGTTAAACATTTTCTTCTGAATTGTTTTCAAAAGCCTTAGTAGTATACAACAGATCAAAACAAAATAAATATATTACAAGCTATGATTCATATATTTTACATATTAATATAAAATCAAAACACTTTTGAAGCACATCTTTGATGAAAATGATGAACTGTTCTTAAATATTCATGGACAGATATTCCTCACTGCAAGAATTAAACAAAGGTCTACCATGAACTCTGTTGCTAGTTTTGGTTTGTGTATATGCAGTGCTGTGAAAAATTGTTCACATAAAAGTAAATAAATTATATCATTTTTTATCAGCTCTTGTAACTTCTGCATTATGTGCCAAAAATCACAGTGCCCTATTATCAAGAGTTGCTTCTTATCATCTATCAACTGGTATTTCCCTTAAATCCTCCTTCAATTCTTTTGAAACAAAGAATTCATCACCACACTATCTGCAAAATGATTTTCTCTTCTGTCATTTGAGTCTTTTGTTTTCTCAACATCAACATCAGTTTTTCAAATTGCTCCTTTATTTGGAACTCTAGAGACTTTTATATTCCAGAACAATGTTCCATGGTAACAACTAATTGAGGGAGGTTTGTCTCTTTTAAAGTGGAAGATGGGAAATTAAAAAAGGGGAGGTAAGAAAGGGTAGATAGCATGGTCTCAAGCTGATCAGCGTGAGTGTGAGGATCTAAAAGCTGATTCTTTTCAAAGTATCAATTTCCAGTGCCCTTTAGAACCTCTTTGTATATCCCCAGAGAATTTAGAGATTCAGAGATCCAGGAAGTTGGAGAGAAATGTTTAAGAATAAGTAAAGATTTGTAAAATCTCATTATTGAAAGAGACCTTAAAGATAAGGAGATGACAATTCCATAGGGGGGACAAATAAATGAATGGTAAGCATTTAAAATAAAGGAAAGGACTCTTCAAGTTTATGTTTTATGTGAAACTCACGGTTTTCCAGAGACTGAAGTATCTGTCGGCAGCAAGAGCAGAAGAAGAAGAGTAAGACTTGGATAAAGGAGTTTGTTCTTCCCCATGCTGCAGGGAGAAGGGACCGGAGGAGACCAGACTGTGTTGCACCTTTCTCCCTGCAGTTGGTCTGGTCCCAGACTTTCCTCAGAGCAAGTAGGCTTTATGCTGCTCTCTGTGTAAACAGGAAGTTCCACCCACACAAGGTGTCTAAACAAAGTAGAGGTCTCTGAACATTCTCTGGAAGGGTCATTGCTCTAAGGGACTTAATTACAGTCAAGGTTAATTCCTGGCAAGCTAAATAGGATTCCTGGAGGGATAAAATCCACATTCCCATTAGTGCTCATTTTCCCTGGGTTTTCCCGTAAAGCAGCTAATCGGCTTTTCAATCCCTTCTCTCTTGCTCCCTCCTTCTGCTTCCTCATAGTGCCTTTTAAGGCTTTCCTCTCATCTCTTGCATGAAGAGCTGGCAGGGGAAGCTATAATTTAAGCAACACTGGAAGGCTCAAAATAGATATTTCACTACAAGTCCGTCTCCTGCAAGTCCTCCATCAGATATGTCTACCTCAGATATTGAAGCAGTTTCAGAATTTAGTTGTCCTCTATGGAAATGACAATGGATTAAAAGAATACCTTTTTGTCTGGAGGATATTGCTGGATTGCAGATAAAGAGCTAGGTTCTGGAAGAATGATAACAGAAATATTTCCCTGTATTAAGGAAGTGAAAAGATGAAAGGAGAAGTAGCAGGACCTCAAAAACAAGTTTGACTTACTCTGCCCAAGAAAGACCTTAATTGCCTTTACCATCTACTTACGTGAACATGAACACATTTTGTTCCTGCCTTCTAAATATGCAACTCCCCTCCAGTCTATTTTATCCTTCCATCCATCCATCCATCCATCCATCCACTCATTCATTCATTGATCCAATTGATTGATTGTTTTGTAAGTTTTATTGAGCCCAATTGGTCTAGGATCATACAAAATCATGGAGATGGAATGGTCAAATATGTAGAAACAGATTGCACATTCTTGAGGGTATGAAAGCAGACAAATAAGCAATAAAAAAACTGTAGCCAGACATTATTATTGGAGAAGTTCAGGTGCTCTGGGAGCACAGGATTGGGGCACACAATTTAAACTTGGGTCTTGGAAAGGAAATCAAAGGGAAAGAAAAAAGCAAATTAAGCACCCACCCACACTTGTGGGTGGTGGCTAGCCAGGGGAAAGAGGAGGTGCAAAGTGCATTCGAAGCACATAAGGAATGACATAAACAAAGACACAGGAGGTGATAACCATCATGACACATTCATGATAAACATCATGACAGTAAAATGAAAAATTTTTGGAATGGAGAAAATGCTTGTCCACTTAGAAAAGTGGTGAAGTAAGCTTGCTTCAAATAAAAAAGAAACTTGCTGGCAGTACTAGGGTACTTGGGGGGTAATCAGTGAAATGACTTCCCCAGATTTATTTCTTGAAAAGATCATACTCACTGAAATTTGAGAGAGTGATGGGAAGGAGACAATCCAGGAAGCAGGGTGGGAGTTGGCACAATTATATGGATGAGAAATGATGGTATTTGAGCTAGGGTTGGGGTTTTCCAAGTGGCTCTAGTGGTAAAGAAACACCTGCCAAGGCAGGAGACATAAGAGATGTGGATGTGATCCCTGAATTGGGAAGATCCCTGGAGGAGGGCATGACAACCCACTCCAGTATTCTTGCCTGGAGAATCCCCACGGACAGAGGAGCCTGGTGGGCTACAGTCCATGGGGTCACAAAAAGCTGGACACAACTGAAGTGACTTATGCATGCATACATGCATTTATAATGATATTGGTTAGAGGTTGACAGATTTATATCATATTTAAGAGCTAAAATTACAGTACACAGTGAACACATGAATGTGGTGGGTAAAGGACAATGTGCCTTCCAATTTTCCTGGCTATTAACTGAATGACTTGTGTTGCTTTTAAGTGATTGAGTGAAACACAGGACACAGGCTGAGAACAGAACGAGAACGGAGGGCTGAGAGCTGGGAAGATAGAGTCTCGTTTTAGAAAGTGCTTGTGCTTTAAGTAATAACATTTGTAGGGAGTTTTACATTAGCTTTTGAACTGTGGTGTTGGAGAAGACGCTTGAGAGTCCCTTGAACAGCAAGGAGATCCAACCAGTCCATCCTATTGGAAATCAGTCCTGAATATCCATTGGAAGGACTAATGCTGAAGCTGAAACTCCAATACTTTGGCCACCTGATGCAAAGAACTGACTCATTTGAAAAGACCCTGATGCTGGGAAAGATTGAAGGCGGGAGGAGAAGGGGACGACAAAAGATGAGATGGTTGGATAGCATCACTGACTTAATGGACATGAGTTTGAGTAAACTCTGGGAGTTGGTGATGGGCAGGGGGGCCTGGTGTGCTGCAGTTCATGGGGTCGCAAAGTGTCAGACACGACTGAGCGACTGAACTGAACTGAACTAACATTAGCATCTAGAACTTAGAGCATTGTTGTCTAGAAGAAATGTAAGGTAAGCCTAAGTAATTTTACATTTCCCATATTGAAAAACAAAAAGCAGCAGATTAGGGAGGAGCCAAGATGGCGGAGGAGTAGGACGGGGAGAACACTTTCTCCCCCACAAATTCATCAAAAGAGCATTTAAACGTCGAGTAAATTCCACAAAACAACTTCTGAATGCCGGCAGAGGACATCAGGCACCCAGAAAAGCAACCCAACTCTTCGAAAGGAGAGAGAAGA
>NW_011494852.1:8694247-8706757 GCF_000754665.1 Bison bison bison | reverse complement strand
ATTGCACGCAGACAAATCAGTTCAATGAATTCCTTTAACACGTCTTGGTAGGGTGATTCATTTGGCAGAAAGAGCATCATCTTACCCTCGAGATAAATCCACACAAGGTGCCTTAGGAAGCGCAGGAGGAGGTCTTGTATAAAGGAAATCGTTCTGGCTCTCCCGCCAAACATAATGAATATCGCCTTGCTTTCGGTCAGGCAGTGGCTGGGACTTAATTGACAGGGGTGCCTGAGCGTCTCCGCAGAGAGGCCGGGGTCACTACAGACAGAAGCTGAAAGTCGTTCAGTGCTCTCCTAGTGAGGAGAGGGCCCGCGCAGGGTGCAGGGACCCAGGGAAAGCCGCAGGTTTTAAAGCGCTGCGGAAGTTTGAGGGGGCGTGTCGAAGCCTGAGCTGAGATTTGGTGGTTTGGGGAAAAAAGTTCTGCAGGAAGCGGGCAGAGGTGTGGGGCCAAGCCAGCTGCTGCATATCCCTTTTTGAATAAGCCGAGTGTGTTTGGAGCCCTGGAGGTGGTCTCTGAGAAGCCGGGGACCGGGACCGTGGGCACATGGGCTACGTGTGTGTGAGAATCAAATCTGGAGGCACTCGTGTCTCGAGAGGGCTGAGAAAGCTTGCTAGGGGTAGTGTCATTGCACCCGAATCCTTGGGCACGTTGTGGCCATCAGAAGCCGTGCAGGGACTCCAGATGGCGGGAGACACCGTTCCCGAAGCTCCTTGAGTGCAGGCGTCTCTGAGGGCGCTGACGGGACTGTCTGTTGACTCTGATGTGGAAGGGAGATGTGTACATGAGCACTGTGTTGCTTCAGAACCCCAGGAAAGGACCAGAAGGTGTGAGACGTCTGTGTCCTTCGCACATGAAACGTGCTTCCACTGCATCTCCTTGAAGGCGGATGTCATCCTGAAACCTCACACTGCTGTCGGAAGAAGTGTGGTGGGTGCGGCTGCTCCGCTCTCAAACAAGCAGACCGGCCAGGTTGGCGGAAAGAAGGAAAGTTTGCTTTATTTCAGGCGCCAGCGGGCCGGGGGGGGAGGATGCTGGACACCTGTCCAAAGGCCGACTGACCGCTCCCCCACCCAAACCCTTCCTGGCAACCAGTGGGGCAAGAGCTTTTCCAGACAGAAGTGCGAGGGGGCTGCTCTATGCTGAAACAGCACAGTCAGCTGCTGTATTTTCTAAGGAAAATACAGGAAAAGAACATTACTTAAGACTTGTTGCCTGACTAAACAAGGTTAAAACTATCTACTTTGTATTGAGTTCTTTGTACATTGACTGTCCCTCCCAACATGTAACAGTTTTTCAACATAAATTCCATTCCCAAGGAAAACAGTGGCCGCTTACAGCCTGTGTTCAGTCTGACCATCATGTAATTAACATCTCAACTTGTTGCTTCTCTATCTATAACGTGGCTCTCTGGATATTGCTCGGAATATTATCTATAGCCCTTCAGAAACAGGTAAATATCCTTGACTATGCTTAATCACTACGTTAATTTTAATCTCCTTTGACTCTTTCTTTGCTTTCCCATCTCTCACTTCTTTGATTGCAGTCATTCTTTGACTAAAGTTTTCCTCAGGTAGAAAAAAGGCAGGCACATGGCGAGGCATGGGGCCACAAGGACCATAGGATTCTGCTCCTGTTTCAATACCTGTGCTCCTGGAGAAAGGGGGATGCCGCTAAAACATTGTCTGCCCAGAGGGTGTGCAGTTGAGATGCTGAGCCCTTGCGGTACCTGTGTGAAGCCTGAAATGGGGGAATTGTGTCCCTTTGGGAGTGCAGGCTATCTTAGATGAGAGACTGTTGACACAGGCACTGAACAAAACAAAATATGTGCCAGTTGTTGATTGAACAGAATTAGTGGTTTTGACAATATTGGATGTTGGGTCTGGGGGCTCTAATCAATGAAGCCGCACTATTATTAGTAGTCATCCAGTATGGAATGCCCTAAAATTTCCCCCAAATCTTAGGCCAGGCAAGGTTCGTGTGTCAAATGGAGAAATGGGGATAATCACCCCTTTAGTAATTAGGGTTTTACAATTTTCATCTTTGAAGACTATGTTTTTATTTACTTTGAAGCACATTAACTGTTTTAACTAGGGAGTGGGGGAGTGGTCCCTTGGATGCTGTTTTATGAAACCAATTCACAATGACAAGAAAACTGGTTTAATTTTAATATATGTTAAAGTGTCTCTGCCCATAAGGGATATTTTAAAACAATGGCTAGTATGACTGGAAATTTAGGCCAGGCATCAGTTAAAGTGAAACATTATATTCTTCTATTTTATATGTAGATGGGCTTCCCTGGTGGCTCAGATGGTAAATAACCTGCCTGCAATTCAGTAGATGGGATTCCATCCCTGGGTTGGGAAGATCCCTGGAGAAGGGAATGGCCACCCACTCCAGTGGTCTTCCCTGGAGAATTCCATGGACAAAGGAGCCTGTAGGGCTACAGTCCATGAAGTTGCAGAGAGTCGGACACAACTGAGCAATTAACACTTTAATTTTTCATATGTCGTTACCTGCATTGCCAGCAGATTTTTAACCACTTAGTCCACTAGGGAATCCCCAGATGTCTTTTTATCCAAAGTATTTCTGCAAACACTTGGACACTCAAAACTCCTCATATATACTATTCATTAAGACAGGATCACACCTGGATATGATGTGGCTCTGACTTCTGGGCTTTTATTTGTAAAAGCATGAGGCAAAGCAAACCTCAGGGGCTCTTACTGGTCAAGAATGAGTGACTGGATGTGGCGGGGGCCAAGCTTGCAATCAACGCTGACGACAGCTATTCTCTCCAGGTTCGAGTGCCCTGAAGTTACAACCCCTACAACTTTCAGAGTGCATTTAGTGCAGTGAGAGTCGCTTCAGTTGTGTCCAACTCTTTGCCACCCCATGGACTGTAGCCCCCCAGGGTCCTCTGTCCATGGAATTCTCCAGGCAAGAATACTGGAGTGGGTTGCCATGACCTTCTCCCTGACCCAGGGATTGCATTTCAGGCAGATTCTCTATCATCGGAGCCAGTGAATTTAAAGTATGTCTAAATGACTCAGCCTTGGGGAAGATGAATAGTCTCTGAAGAGCAGGGCTGCACGCACTGACATTGGGCTCATTTAAATCTGGGCACATAGAACCTAGAATCCAGGAGGTTCCAGGTGACCTCTGTGCTCATGAGGCTCCCTGCTATTCAGAGCTGTGGCTGATTCCCTCTGGGTAGATTCTGGGGAGAAAGGGCTTGTCTCTGATGAGGCTGGTGTCCCTTCCCATGTCGTCAGCGTCCCCTTTCTCACCTACAGCTTCCTAGTCTCTGTCTCCAATCCCTGCCCACAGTATGCCCACCTGGGGTCCATGTTGAAGCCTCGCCTAGTCTCGGTCTAATCTTTCCCATCCTGCCTATCATATTGTCCAGGCCGTCGACAGCCCTCCTCTGCTTGCTGAGCTCCTGATGAACCACCTGGGAAAAGGCAGGGCAGAAGTGGGAGCTGTCTGTGGTGCTGGAGTGGATCAGCTCAGAAATCTTCCTAGGAAAGGAGGGCCCAGGAAGCATTTACAAGGCAGATCACACTTGTGCTCTGTAGTGTTTTCGGTTTCTTCAACAGGACCACCATGCCTGACAGTGTGAAAACTTCTCCAGCAGGTGTGTTCACTCCATCTGCAGCCCAGATTCTCACCCGAGGGGTCTAACCACAAATGAACATTCCTCACGTCATTTCCTGTTATTGCGATATGTTTTTGCGGTTTTATTTTATTTTATTGGTGCACTAGGTCTTTGTTGCTGTGTGGGGGCTTTCTCTGTGCTGCGAGTGGAGGCTACTCTCTATTTGGGGGACACACGCTTCTTGTTGTGGTGGCTTCTCTTCTTGTGGAGCGTGGGCTCTAGGCAGGCAGGCTTCAGTAGTTGTGGAGCACGGGCTTAAATGCCCCAAGGCCCGTGAAATCCTCCTGGACCAGGGATGGAACCCATGTCCCCTGCATTGGCAGGTGGACTCTTAACCACTGGAACACCAGGGAAGCCCTACATGTATCTTTCTTGTTACAAGTAACTCTTCTTCATTTCAATGGCTAGAGTGAATCTTAGTGCTGTTGTGTAACCAAGTTGTGTCTGAATCTTTTGTGACCCCATGGATTGTAACGCACCAGGCTCCATGAGATTTTCTAGGCAAGAACCTGGAGTGGGTTGCCCTTATCTCCACCAGGAGATCTTTCCAAGCCAGGGATCGAGCCCATGTCTCTTGAATTGGCAGGTGGGTTCTTTACCACTGAGCCACCTGACAAGCCCAGGGGGACCCTGAGGTGTACCAAAAAGGGACTCAGAGCCAGGAAAAGCAAGATGATTGGCTAAAGGAAATCCAGAAGAAATGCCCCATAAAAGTGATTCTAACTACCATGAGGCCTGACTTCCCCACTCTCTCTGAGCCCTCTGGCGAGTCTATCCACAAGCACCCTTTCCCTCCTAATAAACACTTGCTTGCTTCACCAATTTCCATCTCTAGGTGGGGATTCACCTCTACATAGATAATGAGTCAGGGTTTGTCAACAGCCATTCACCCTGGTGGTCTATCGCTTAGGATCCAGTGCTCTCCCTCCCACAGCCCGACCTCAGTCTCTGGCCAGGGCTGAAACCCTGCTTCAAGTCACTGCAGGCTGAGATCAGTCTCCTGCCTGGTTGTGTGCTGACCTCCTTCTCCTGCTGGGTTGAGGCTCTGGCCAGGCACAGGGCAGGGGAAGGGCCAGATCTGGAGGAGCGAGGGCCAAGGGATCTGAGCCCCCCTGGGGTCAAGGGCTTGGGGAGGTTTTCAGAGGGCACATTCTGGAGGGGAGCCCTGAGGGGCTCAGTGTGGGGAGCAGGGGTAGCGCTGTGGCACAGACCCAGGAGCTCAGAGGCCAGTTCCTAATGTGAGCAGAGGGGCCCTGGTGGTCTTGAGAGGAGCTGGGGGCGCATAGGACCCAGACGCCAGTCTTCAAGGGACTAAATAGGGTCACAGTAGAGGGGAGGAGCAGCTCTTGTGAAGTCTTAAGAAAATGCATTACTGTGTTAGAGGACTTATCAGTGTGGGATGTTTATGACCAAGATTTCAGTCCGCTTATGATTTACACATCCCAACTCTGCCTGCCTAACCAACAAGACTGATTTGAACCTGGAGAGACATCACTGACATGATGGTAACAGTGTTCAGGAGACAAGATTACCAGCTTGCCTTCCTGTACTGGTTCCTCCACTGCAGGAACCAGGACAAAATACAGAAACTGAATTTTTGCTGTTACCAGCAATGCACAAATGTTACTTTCCTACCTGTGTGCCTGTTCAGTGGTTCTTTGTGACCCTTTGGACTGTGGCCCCCAAGGCTCCATTGTCCATGGGGTTTCCCAGGCAAAAATACTGTAGTGGCATGCCATTTCCTACTCCAGGGGATCTTATGCATCCAGAGACCAGACTCAAGCCCCTGCCATGTCCTGCATTGCAGGCATATTCTTTACCCCTCAGCCACCCTGACAACGTGTACACTTCACCCTAAAGAAATAAATGGCATCTGAACTCTCATGTGGCCTCCTGCCTGTTTCTGTGCTGACTTCCTTCTCCTGGAGGGCTGAGACACCAGGCAGGGGCAGACCAGGGAAGGGCTAGATTGTAACCAAGCAGGACCCACTGAGGCTTTCCCAGAAGAAACCCCCAGTCAAGTCCTCCACCAGCCTTTTGTCTGTAGAAAATCTTTCACCAAATCATCCATTTAGGGGCTTCCCTGGTGGTCTGGTGGCTAAGACTCCACCAAATTCATGGGCTGAAGGTAGGATCCAGGTCGGGGAACAAAGATCCCTCATGCCTTCTGGAGGATGGGGGAAAACAAAGAATGAATTTCATCAAAGCAGTGAGAGGATCTGAAGGGGAAAATGTCAAACAAGACAAAATAATACTGAAGCCATCAAACAAAGTCAAGGACTTTTCTTCCTCAAGGTCTCTTGGTAATATTCTGTGCCTTATGTGTGAGCTATTTTGCAGTTACCGAAACCCCCACCAGGCTGAACAAGTGAACTGCTGCCCACAGCAGGTAGACCCCAGACTGGCTGGAACAAGAAGGTTGATGCTGCGGCCTCCCCACTGCCTCAACACCAGCCATGGCTCCATAAACACTAAAGACTCCACATACCCGCTCCAGGCTGGCACTCATGGTCTTGGGGGCACTAGGCCAATGTGGCCCATTTTTCCTAGCAAAGCAGTAAAGCTCTTTCTTTCTACTTCACCCAAACTTCTTTCTTACAGACTTCACTCTGCCTTGGTGTGCAGAGGCTGAATTTGGGTAACAAATTTGGAGTCCCGTGTGGGGTTGGCTTAGGGGTGACCCCCTGGGTGTCCCCTGGCTCCATCACACTCTCTAGATTTTTCCTCCACGCAGCCTCTTTCCAGAAGGTTGGAATGCTGGGAAGATTCCTTCAGAGGCCTGATCTCTGAGGACTCAGCTCAAGAAGGCTGAGCCCCAGTCATACTCGGTCCACCAAGCGGGCAGTGGGGACACCAAGGCGGTAGAGGAGGGAAGAGGAAGGGCCGCCCTAGAGGGTGGGGAGGCCACCTTTGCCTCAAGGGTGTTCCTGTCTTCCTCCAGCCCACACCAGCTTGAATTTTGCTGCTCCAAGGAATTATTTTGAGGCAGGAGAAAGACAACGTCTGGGACATCGAGACATCTTGGCCAGCATCTGGGTGAGTCCCCTGACATGTATCCGAGGCTCCTTCAACATGTCCATCTGAGGAACATTTGTTTCCATCTGGGAAACATTGAGTGCCTGTCTGATTAGTTTTCATGTTGGAAATCTCACCTGTGAGGTCTAAGGACTCAGGTCATGGGCTTGGCAGGAACTGGAAACACCCACTCTGAGTTTTATGCTTTCTAGTGTCCTTCCCCTCGTTAAGGTTTCCATCAGCTAATGAGGTCTGGTTTGTATTTGGCTCATGGGCGTCTGATCAAAAATGGGAAATGCTCCTTTGATTTCCTCTGATAACCTCCTAGGACACATTTTGGATGACTGGTTAACCTACACGTTTAAACCTATCAATAAGGACAAAATAGTTTAACACTATGTAGTCACAATATTCTTTAGACTTTGGAGAAAATGGTTGAGATGAAACCCTTTTGAAATTTCAGAACCGGTTCTTTTTACATGTGCAGTTGGAGAGAGTGTCTTGATAACACACTTGAGTTTTCTAGAACACTCACCCTGAGAGAACAAAGATATTCTTAGGAGAAAAGTTGATGTTAAGCCTCACCATGTCCCTAAGTATTAATACAAACACAGCCCACATTGCCTGCGTTTCAACCTTGGCTTATTTAGAAGAACTGAAACCGAGCCGGGAGACGGGTGGAAGGAGGAAAGAAAAAGAAGCCTTTGACCTCAAGTGTGAACATTTGACGGTTCTCTCTGTTTTTCATCAACTGACAAGTTTAATTGCAGTGCCTGATTCATGAAATGTAAAATGATGAAACAGATCTCTGCTCGTGTGTGTGTCTCCGTGTGTGTCTTTGTCTTTAGAAAATATTCCTGAGGTTAACTTCTAAATGAGCTCTATTCCATTGACTTAAAGTACAATAAGCGCTTACAAATGGAGTATTTCTGAGTCACAAAATATGAGAAATGTTCAGTATTAAGTCTCTGTCTGGTACTGACATCAGTTTAGCTTGTTAACTGTCTGATTACTGGAGACACGAGACACCAACATTCTTTCACTGTACTTAGTTCTACCGCTAGTCACTAGGTCATACCTGGGGCAAAAGTTGTCAGCAAGAAAGTTCACTCACACTGATAATCTCATAAATAACTGAAATAAATGGTATAGAAGCTTTTAGGTAAGCTCTTTAAAAGAATTATTCTTTGTTTTTTGGACGCGCAGGAATTTAAACCATTAGAGTTTTGTTAAATTCAATGATGAGAATTCATTGAAAATGTAAATCAATTTTAGAGAAAACAGTGAAACACTGAGTTCTGAACAAGTCTATGTTTACTTATCTCTTCCTTTTATGAAAAAACACTATATATTTTTGAATTTATTAAGTACACATCTCGTATGACAAAAGAAAAATTGTGCCCTAAGATATGCATGTCTTATACGTTTTAAAATACACTGTTGATAAAAAAATTAAATTGCCTATTTCTTGATTTTCAGTTTTAAAGGATTTTGCTAATGTGATATGATTCAACATCTACTAAAAATAAATGGGAATTTCAGCCTCAGAATCAGTCCCTCCAATGAACACCCAGGACTGGTCTCCTTTAGGATGGACTGGTTGGATCTCCTTGCAGTCCAAGGGACTCTCAAGAGTCTTGTCTAACACCACAGTTCAAAAGCATCAATTCTTCGGCGCTCAGCTTTCTTCACAGTCCAACTCTCGCATCTGTACATGACCACTGGAAAAACCATAGCCTTGACTAGATGGACCTTTGTTGGCAACGCAATGTCTCTGCTTTTTAATAGGCTGTCTAGGTTGGCCATAACTTTCCTTCCAAGGAGGAAGTGTCTTTTAATTTCATGGCTGCAGTCACCATCTGCAGTCATTTTGGAGCCCCCCAAAAATAAATTCTGACACTATTTCCCCATCTATTTCCCATGAAGTCATGGGACCTGATGCCATGATCTTAGTTTTCTGAATGTTGAGTTTTAAGCCAACTTTTTCACTCTCCTCTTTCACTTTCATCAAGAGGCTCTTTAGTTTTTCTTTACTTTCTGCCATAATGGTGGTGTCATCTGCATAACTGAGGTTATTGATATTTCCCCTGGCAATCTTGATTCCAGCTTCTGCTTCTTCTAGCCCAGCGTTTCTCATGATGTGACTTTAGCAAGAATTGCGCACATTTCAGGATTGATTAAGATTAAATATAAGTTAATTGAGTAAATGACTTTTATTATTAATAGTAAGCTGCAACAATTCTGGAATTTGGTTTTCTTTCTCTGGTAACAGACAAAGTTTTCTGGAATATGAGCTGCCTTGGAGAACAGATGGTAAGTCTCTTTCTCTAGCTAACTCTGAGTGTTCCAGAGGAACTGTGAGGCATCTCAGAGGGAAATATTAGATTAACTAGCATCACTGGTATGTTAAACACCAAGGGGAACATTATCAAGTGAATGAGAAGCCTTCTCAGGTTATACTGGGATGGATATTATTAACAGAGATTTGCTAAAAAAAAAAAAAATTATGGAATTCTTACAAACCTGGTAGGTCCCAGTGTCATAATTAGGACATACCAGGGCATACCAAGTTCTACTACCAAGTCATAATTCTGGTTATTGTAACCAAGTTTCTTAACCCATTACATTCTGCTCAGTTGTATCACTATATCTTTCAGTCTTTAAGTCAGTCACACATAGTTATTGTACTCTGATGGTTTTGCAAAAGGTTTCATCTCCGAGAAGATTCATAGGAGAGACCATTTTGACAAGCACTGATGTCTGATCAGTTTCACATTATACCAGGCAACTAACTGGATAAGATATTTTAAAATCCCAATTAAAAAACCCTGCTGGTATTATAAAAGTGTTTAACAAAAGATGAAATACTGAGTCAACTTGTAAATATAGTTTTATAGCAAAAGAGACACTGATATATAGAACAGTCTTATGGACTCTGTGGGAGAGGGAGAGGGTGGGAAGATTTGGGAGAATGGCATTGAAACATGTAAAATATCATGTATGAAACGAGATGCCAGTCCAGGTTCGATGCACGATACTGGATGCTTGGGGCTAGTGCACTGGGACGACCCAGAGGGATGGTATGGGGAGGGAGCAAAGAGGAGGGTTCAGGATGGGGAACATATGTATACCTGTGGCAGATTCATTTTGATATTTGGCAAAACTAATACAATTATGTAAAGTTTAAAAATAAAATAAAATTTTTAAAAAATAGGGAAAAAAAAGTAAATATAGTTTTAAAGTTTATGGGTTTTTTTTTTTTTTTTGCTCTGAAATATCATTGATCCGTTAGCTTTCTAGATAAAGCCCAGCCCTTCCCCTCAAGCTACTAATGATTGACAGCAATTGAATAAATGCCCTCTGTGAGTAAAACAGAAATATGTTACTTTTCTCTCGCTTGGTTTCCCCAGAAGTTAGAGATGCTTAACTCTGAGCAGCCTTATCAGGTAAATAAAAATGACTGTCTCCTGACATTTGCAATAATCTTCATATTTGGGGGCCCTTACGAAGACAGAAATCTGAAAGCAAAATCAAATGGCAGGATTTGGGCCTGGACTTCCTGAGGTTAGAATGGTGTTGGTTCCCTGTTTTCTGGAATTCAGTCTGAGACTCTTTTTTGTACATATGGTTTTATGATTTACTTATTTACTCATTCTTGGAGGCTGGTCTTTGACGTAGCACACAGGCTCTTCATTGCTAGTGCGGGCTTTCTCTAGTTGCAACACTAATTGTGAGCGAGACAATTCAAGCTCTAGCCCCACAGCAAGGACCACTGGGGACACCGCATATTTTATCAGATGGAAACACTTGAAAACTCATCTTGCTTGTTGTCCTCTAAAATAAGAGGACTCTTTTGAAAAATATCGCAAATCCTTAATCATTATTCTCATTGTAATATGCTTTCATATTTTGCAAATGTTTGTCCGGGGGCTAGGACAAGGTGATCAAAGAGACAAATAATATTTCCTTAACACAAACTGTTGATGCTAACAAAGCTTGGAACTTGAGATTATTTCCAGCTCTTGTGTCCTTTCCTCAAATCAGATAGGTTGACTCCCCTTGGAATTGTAGCCCAGAAGGAACTTATGAGGCCTTTGTAGATCCCCACCCATGTGCACCTGCCTTTCTTCTATGAACAACAACTTTAGTCAAGAATGCCTTTAATCATAGAAGTGAGAAAATGCAGAAATAAAGGAAACTGTCAAAGAAGTCAAAATAATAATATCATAGCTATTAAACAAACTCATGGACTGTTAGTTCTGCCTCAAGGGCTATCGATAATATTCAGAGCCAGGACCTTTGACCCCTTTCACAGAATCTGAAACCTCTGCCAGATGGAAGAAGTGAACGATGCCGCCCACAAGCAGGAAGACCTGAGACCGGCTGGAACCACAAGGGTGATTGTGCTGCTCCCCGAGACCTCATCACGGACCCAACAGAAGAGCATCCTCGAGTTGATCAAGCTCTGCTCCTTGAACACTATAAGACTCCTCAAACCCCTCCACCAGACACACGGCCTTTTATTTATTTTAATATTTTATTTTATTTATCTATTTATTTGGCTGCCTTGGTTCTCATTTGCAGATGTGGGATAGCCCCTACCTCAGATGGGATCTTGCTTGTAGCGCAAAGCCTCACCAGCTGTGGGGCGAGGGCTCAGCTGCTCCTGGGCTGTGAGATCTTAGATTCCCCACCAGGAATCGAACCCACGTCCACTGCATTTCAAGGTGGACTCTAAACCACTGGACCACCAGGGAAGTCCCAGGAAACAGTCTTGAGGGCATTAGCCTGCTTGGTCCCCTGTGTGTGGCCAAGCAGTTAAATTAGTTTTTCCATTTCACTTAAAAACTCTCTCTCAAATGAAATCTGGCTCCAGTACACAGAGGCCCAGTTTTGGCAAGGAGATCTGGAGGGAAGCCAGGAGCAATTAGAAGAACAGGATCCTGGGGGCAGGAGGGCTGAGGGACCTGAGTCCCAGTGGGGTGGAAGGCTGCAAGGTGCCAAACGGGACCTTCCGGAGGGGAGCCCTGAGGAGGCGTCCTGTGGGCAGCAGGGGCGGCGCCCGCACAGACGGGCTCCTGATCTCAGCAGAGAGGCCAGAGGAACCCGGGCGGCCCCGAGAGGAGTCAGGGGCACAGGGCCCGGGCGCCAGTCTTCAAGGGACAGAATAGGGTCAGAACAGAGGGAAGGAGAAGCTCTGTGCCACGGAGGAGCCCCCAGAGTGTAAGGATCACCCCTAGGGGAAGCTTGTGGACCACGGTGTGGACTCAAAGAAGCCCCATGCTTCCCAAGGAGGGGCTCAGGAGGCTGGTGGTTCCAACAGTGCCGGATGCACCTGAGGCCCCTATTTGCCTCAAGGAGGGAAACTGGGAATGCAGCCCCCTCCCTCCCCCATCAAAGTTATTCCTCACTCTGACTTTCCCCTCCCATCCCTCAGGGCAGTGCCCCTCTCTCCACCCCCTGCCCCCTAAACTCATCCCTCATCCCAGGCTTTTCTAGATTCCGCTAGGCTCTGCACAGTTCTAGGCCTGCCCCATCCTCGATACTCTGCCCCTCCCCGCTCTCCAGGTTCTAGATTTCAGACACGCTGGGACCTGGGCTGCAGCGCTTCCACATGGACACACATCTTCCTGAGCCACAGACAACAAGGAAACGACAAGGGACTCAAAATACTTCTACATACCTGAACAGCTTGGGCAAACAATGCACGAGATAAAAAAAGAAAAAAGATCAAAACTCCAGTCACCCCTTCGGAGCTGAGAGCAAGGGTGGGGTCCTGGATGTGATGCCTGCACACAGCACCACCAAGAGGCTGGGCAGACCTGGCAGTCAGCCC
>NW_011494852.1:8691207-8694147 GCF_000754665.1 Bison bison bison | reverse complement strand
AAACAGGTCTCTGCTCGTGTGTGTGTCTCAGTGAGTGTCTTTATCTTTAGAAAATATTCCTGGGATTAACTTCTAAATGAGCTCTATTCCATTGACTTAAAGAAAAATAAGTGCTTACAAATTTCTAAGACTCACAAAATCTGAGAAATGTTCAATATTAAGTCTCTGTCTGGTACTGATGTCAGTTTTGCTTGTTTAATTGTGTCTGATTACTAGAGGCACGAGACACCAACATTTAGCCTCAGCACCGACTTTCCTTGTACCTGGTTCTACTGCTAGTCAGTAGGTCACAGCTGTTGCAAAATTTGTCAGCACAAAAGTTGACCCATAGTGATATATTGTCATAAATAACTGAGATAAATGGTAGAAAAGCCTTTAGGTAAGCTCCTTAAAAGAATTATCTTTTGTCTTTTTGGATTCTCGGGAATTTAAACCATTAGAGTTTTGTTAAATTAAGTTCCATGATGGGAATTCATTGAAGAGTTAAATCAGTTTTAGATAAAATACTGAAACATTGACTTGTGAACAAGTCTATGTTTACTTACCTTTGCCTTTTATGAAAAAAACACTAAATATATTTCAGTTTACTAAGTACATATATTGCACTACATAAAGAAAAATTAGCCATAAATTTTTATGTCTTATAGATTATAAAATTTAATGTTGTTAAAGAAAATCAATTGCTTGTTTCTTGGTTTTAGTTTTAAGGCATTTAAAAATGCAATAAGTTTTAATATATGCTCAAAATCTATAATAATAAATATATAAATAAAATATTACATATACAATGATATAATATATAGCATAATAATATATAGTAAAAGATTATATAATATATTGTTATAGAGTATATATTATTATATACAACATATTGATATTAACATAATACATAAATAGATAATATTATAGATAAATTATATGCTTTACATATAATGTACAATGTACATTTATAATACATACTATATATTGTATATATTCTTATTATACATTATGTAACATATATTATACATTGCTAAATATTATATATAACATATTATATATAATTTTTAACATTACTAAAATATATAATTATATATAATGTCATTATATCAAATATTATATATTATATATAATACATTCTTTAGAATCATCTGTTATTCTACCTTATCATTTATACAATTTTATATATAATTGATATATTATATAAAATAATATTTACTATAATATATAATATAATTAAAACATTAAATATAATATATATTCACATAATATATTATAGTAATAGAATATATCTTAATTATTATCATTAATAATATATTAATTCAATTGTAATAAAAATAAAATTTATATGATATATAAATTTTAAAATTCATGTAAAACTTTAAAATATAGATTATATAAATTATAATTTATATTGACATTTAATTACTATAATATCATTATATTATACTAATATAATATTAATATAATATTATAATATTCAGAAAGCCATAACAATATGTTAAGAAAGGCCAGATCTGGGTCTTTTTGTCCCATGGACAAAACGTTCACATCAGGAAGCCATTGGAAGGTTTCTATGCACCCTTTTCATGCGCGCACTTTATCTTCTAGGCTCCAATTTCTCCTCTGGGCTCCATTGGTATACATCCTGATTGGGATGTGATTTGACGTCAGAAATTGCCTTCTCAAACCATCCAGTGCCACCGCAGCTTCTCTGCATATTCGGCTACTGAGGCAGGATTTTCTCAAAACCTGTCTGGTCTCAAGTCCACAATTTGAGCCTGTGGACCTCCACTCCCCTTCCCGTTTCTCTGAACCACATCTGCACCCCAGCACCCTGGCCTCCACCCCCGACAGAGGGCTCCTGTCGACTCCTACCCCGACCCTTGCACTTTCTCCTGCTGGAGACCCACTCCCACTCTAGGGTCCATGGGAAAGACCCTGGGCTGGACATCAGGCAAACCACACCAAAGAAACACACCATCCACTGCACTGCATTTACTTATATCTTTATTTTACTCAGGTATCAAGTTCCAATTTTTTTTTTTAAGTTGTAGATGGAGGGCACCATGGGTCGGGGGAGAGGGGCATGGACAGGGTGTTTTGGGATGCAAGAAGAAGGAGTCTCATCGGCGGGATTCAGAAATAAGAATGTAAAGCAGAGTACATAGCAATGTAATAACCATCTGTAGCCCTCATGGGGAGCATTCGCGAGGGATGAGGCTTCCCATTTCAAAGAAAACTAAAGATTCAGCAAACTTCCAAGATATTGCTCTGGAGGGAAAATAAGGCTCAGTTCAGCTCAGTTCAGTTCAGTTTGTCAGTCGTGTCTGACTCTGTGACCCCATGAATCGCAGCACGCCAGGCCTCCCTGTCCATCACCATCTCGCAGAGTTCACTTAGACTCACGACCGTCAAATCAGTGATGCCATCCAGCCATCTCATCCTCTGTCGTCCCCTTCTCCTCCTGCCCCCAATCCCTCCCAGCATCAGAGTCTTTTCCAATGAGTCAACTCTTCGCATGAGCTGGCCAAAGTACTGGAGTTTCAGCTTTAGCATCATTCCTTCCAAAGAAATCCCAGGGCTGATCTCCTTCAGAATGGACTGGTTGGATCTCCGTGCAGTCCAAGGGATTCTCAAGAGTCTTCTCCAACACCACAGTTCAAAAGCATCAATTCTTTGGCGCTCAGTCTTCTTCACAGTCCAACTCTCACATCCATACATGACCACTGGAAAAACCATAGCCTTGACTAGACGGACTTTAGTTGACAAAGCAATGCCTCTGATTTGAATATGCTATCTAGGTTGGTCATAACTTTACTTCCAAGGAGCAAGCGTCTTTTAATTTCATGGCTGCAGTCACCATCTGCAGTGATTTTGGAGCCCAAAAAAGATAAAGTCTGACACTGTTTCCACTGTTTCCCCATCTATTTCCCATGAAGTGATGGGACTGGATGCCAT
>NW_011494852.1:8690030-8691107 GCF_000754665.1 Bison bison bison | reverse complement strand
GCTCCTCCCGGCCGCTGCCCCTGACCTCGGATGTGGGGTAGCTCCTCTCGGCCGTTCCTGGGCTGTGGCAGCCTGGCACTCCCGGCTGCTGCCCCTGACCTCAGTCGCAGGGTAGCTCCTCTCAGCTGCCGCCCTGACCTCGGACATGGGGTAGCTCCTCTCGGCCATTCCTGCAACGTCGCAGCCTGGCACTCTCGGCCGCTGCCCCTGACCTCGGACGTGGGGTAAACTCCTCTTGGCCGCTGTCCTTCAGGCATGGGGTCCTCTCAGCTTCTGCCCCTGACCTCGGACGTGGGGTAGCTCCTCTCAGCCGCGCTTTAGTGTGCGGGCAGCTTTAGTGCGCCGGTCGCAGCCGCCTGCGCTTTAGTGCGCCGATCGCAGCCGCCCACCCCACATCCAAGGAGCGGTGGCTGTGAGGGCACAGGAGGGCCTAGAGGAGCTATCCTATGTTGAAGGTCAGGAAGGGAGGCGGTGAGGAGATACCCCTCGTCCAAGGTAAGGAGCAACAGGTGCGTTTTGCTGGAGCAGCCGTGAAAAGATACCCCACGCCAAGATAAGAGAAACCCAAGTAAGACGGTAGGTGTTGCAAGAGGGCATCAGAAGACAGACACACTGAAACCGTACTCACAGAAAACTAGTCAACTTATCACACTAGGACCACAGCCTTGTCTAACTCAATGAAAACTAAGCCATACCTGTGGGGCAAGCCAAGACGGGTGGGTCATGGTGGAGAGATCTGACAGAATGTGGTCCACTGGAGAAGGGAATGGCAAACCACTTCAGTATTCTTGCCTTGAGAACCCCATGAATAGTATGAAAAGGCAAAATGATAAGATACTGAGAGAGGAATTCCGCAGGTCAGTAGGTGCCCAATATGCTACTGGATATCAGTGGAGAAATAACTCCAAAAAGAAGGAAGGGATGGAGCCAAAGCAAAAAGAATACCCAGCTGTGGATGTGACTGGTGATAGAAGCAAGGTCCGATGCTATAAAGAGCAATATTGCATAGGAACCTGGAATGTCAGGTCCATGAATCAAGGCAAATTGGAAGTGGTCAAACAAGAGATGGCAAGAGTG
>NW_011494852.1:8688890-8689930 GCF_000754665.1 Bison bison bison | reverse complement strand
AGCATCTGAATGCAGAGTTCCAAAGAATACCAAGAAGAGATAAGAAAGCCTTCCTCAGCGATCAGTGGAAAGAAATAGAGGAAAACAACAGAATGGGAAAGACTAGAGATCTCTTCAAGAAAATTAGAGATTCCAAGGGAACATTTTATGCAAAGATGGGCTCAATAAAGGACAGAAATGGTATGGACCTAACAGAAGCAGAAGATATCAAGAAGAGGTGGCAAGAATACACAGAAGAACTGTACAAAAAAGATCTTCATGATCCAGATAATCATGACGGTGTGATCACTGACCTAGAGCCAGACATCCTGGAATGTGAAGTCAAGTGGGCCTTAGGAAGCATCACTACGAACAAAGCTAGTGGAGGTGATGGAATTCCAGTGGAGCTATTTCAAATCCTGAAAGATGATGCTATGAAAGTGCTGCACTCAATATGCCAGCAAATTTGGAAAACTTAGCAGTGGCCAAGGACTGGAAAAGGTCAGTTTTCATTCCAATCCCAAAGAAAGGCAATGCCAAAGAATGCTCAAATGACCGCACAATTGCACTCATCTCACATGCTAGTAAAGTAATGCTCAAAATTCTCCAACCCAGGCTTTAGCAATATGTGAACTGTGAACTTCCTGATGTTCAAGCTGGTTTTAGAAAAGGCAGAGGAACCAGAGATCAAATTGCCAACATCCGCTGGATCAAGGAAAAAGCAGAGAGTTCCAGAAAAACATCTATTTCTGCTTTATCGACTATGCCAAAGCCTTTGACTGTGTGGATCACAATAAACTGTGGAAAATTCTGAAAGAGATGGGAATACCAGACCACCTGACCGTCCTCTTGAGAAATCTGTATGCAGGTCAGGAAGCAACAGTTAGAACTGGACATGGAACGACAGACTGGTTCCAAATAGGAAAAGAAGTTCGTCAAGGCTGTATATTGTCACCCTGCTTATTTAACTCCTATGCAGAGTACATCATGAGAAATGCAGGAGTGGAAAAAACACAAGCTGGAATCAAGATTGCTGGGAGAAATATCAATAACCTCAGATA
>NW_011494852.1:8688263-8688790 GCF_000754665.1 Bison bison bison | reverse complement strand
CTCTACACATGAACATTACCAGATGGTCAACACCGAAATCAGATTGATTATATTCTTTGCAGCCAAAGATGGAGAAGCTCTATATAGTCAGCAAAAACAAGACCAGGAGCTGACTGTGGTTCAGATCATGAACTCCTTATTGCCAAATTCAGACTGAAATTGAAGAAAGTAGGGAAAACCACTAGACCATTCAGGTATGACCTAAATCAAATCCCTTATGATTATACAGTGGAAGTGAGAAATAGATTTAAGGGACTACATCTGATAGCTAGAGTGCCTGATGAACTATGGACTGAGGTTCGTGACATTGTACAGGAGACAGGGATCAAGACCATCCCCATGGAAAAGAAATGTAAAGAAGCAAGATGGCCATCTGGGGAGGCCTTACAAATAGCTGTGAAAAGAAGAGAAATGAAAAGCAAAGGAGAAAAGGAAAGATATAAGCATCTGAATGCAGAGTTCCAAAGAATAGCAAGAAGAAATAAGAAAGCCTTCCTCAGCGATCAGTGGAAAGAAATAGAGGAAAA
>NW_011494852.1:8686971-8688163 GCF_000754665.1 Bison bison bison | reverse complement strand
ACCTTCTTTTGAATAAAAACACTAAATGTGTTTATTAAACACACATCTTCTACCACCTAAAGAAAAATTCTGCTATGAAATATGTATGTCATATACTTTATGAAATCTAATATTCGTAAAAAGAAATACAATTCAATTGCTTGTTTCTTGGTTTTAAGTTTTAAGGGATTTAAAAAATGCAATGTATTTACACTTACTAAAAATGGTAAGAGAATGGAATGCAAGTAGGATACATGCTTATTGTCAAAAGAAGATATAGAAAATAACAGTAGTTTTTCTTGAAATCTAACAAGAGGATAATTTTGCTGATTTGGATAGGGAAAAGCAAGAGACACGTCATATGGATACAAAAAATGAGAAACGTTTTTTAAAAAAAGGAGGATTGATTAAGGTTAAATTAAATTTAATTAGGTAAAGAACTTTCTTTTTAATAGTAAGCTGGTACAAGACTGGAATTTGGTTTTCTCTCTCTAGTAACAGAACAAACTTTTCCTGGAATAATGAGCTGCCTTGGAGAACAGATGGTAAGTCTCTTTCTCTAACTAACTTGGAGTGTTCGAGAGGAAGTGGGAGGCAGCTCAGAGGCAAATATTAGATTAACTAGCATGACTGGTCGGAGAAGGCGATGGCACCCCACTCCAGTACTCTTGCCTGGAAAATCCCATGGGCAAGGAGCCTTTGTAGGCTGCAGTCCATGGGGTCGCTAAGAGTCGGACACGACTGAGCGACTTGACTTTTACTTTTCACTTTCACGCATTGGAGAAGGAAATGGCAACCCACTCCAGTGTTCTTGCCTGGAGAATCCCAGGGACAGGGGAGCCTCGTTGGCTGCCATCTATGGGGTCACACAGAGTCAGACACCGACTAAAGCGACTTAGCAGCAGCAGCAGCATGACTGGTGTGTTAAATACCATGGGGAGCATTATCAAATATGTCTTCTAGAGTTCTTCTGTGGATGGTTGCTATTAATAGAGATGTGTTAAAAATTATGGAATTCCTACAAACCTGGTATGTCCTGATGTTACCAAATCATAATTCTGGTTATTGTAATCCAGTTTCTAACCCATTACATTGTGCTCATGCATGTCACCATATCTTTAAGTCACTCACAGATAGTTCTTGAACTCTGATGGTTTTGCAAAAGTGCTTCCTAGAGGGAAGACCATTTTGAGAAGCACTGGTCTCTGATCAA
>NW_011494852.1:8686364-8686871 GCF_000754665.1 Bison bison bison | reverse complement strand
CCTTGAAGGCGGATGTCATCCTGAAACCTCACACTGCTGTCGGAAGAAGTGTGGTGGGTGCGGCTGCTCCGCTCTCAAACAAGCAGACCGGCCAGGTTGGCGGAAAGAAGGAAAGTTTGCTTTATTTCAGGCGCCAGCGGGCCGGGCGGGGAGGATGCTGGACACCTGTCCAAAGGCCGACTGACCGCTCCCCCACCCAAACCCTTCCTGGCAACCAGTGGGGCAAGAGCTTTTCCAGACAGAAGTGCGAGGGGGCTGCTCTATGCTGAAACAGCACAGTCAGCTGCTATATTTTCGAAGGAAAATACAGGAAAAGAACATTACTTAAGACTTGTTGCCTGACTAAACAAGGTTAAAACTATCTACTTGCTACTGAGTACTTTTGCACAGGGGTTGTCCCTCCTAACGTGTGACTAAATTTGTCAGCATGAACTGGATTGGGAAGCTATGGGGGAAACACACAAACAAAACAGGTGTAGGAGTCATGCCGTTTTCAAATCCTTTCAA
>NW_011494852.1:8683520-8686264 GCF_000754665.1 Bison bison bison | reverse complement strand
GGATGGCATCACTGACTCGATGGACATGAGTCTGAGTGAACTCTGGGAGTTGGTGATGGACAGGGAGGCCTGGTGTGCTGCGATTCATGGGGTCGCACGAGTCGGACACGACTGAGCGACTGAACTGAACTGATGATAAGGTAGTCAAAGAGAGAAATCATATTTCCTTAACACAAACTGTTGATGCTAACAAAGCTTGGTACTTGAGATTATTTCCAGCTCTTGTGTCCTTTCCTCAAATCAGATAGGTTGACTCCCCTTGGAATTGTAGCCGAGAAGGAACTTATGAGGCCTTGTAGATTCCCACCCACGTGCACCTGCCTTTGATCTATGAAAAACAACTTTAGTCAAGAATGTCTTTACTCATAGAAGTGAGAAAATGCAGAAAGAAAGGAAACTGTCAAGTCAAAGTAATAATATCGTAGCTATTAAACAAACTCATGGACTGTTAGTTCTTTCTCAAGGGCTATCAATAATATTCTGAGCCAGGACCTTTGACCCCTTTTACAGAATCTTAAACCCCTGCCAGATGGAAGAAGTGAACGATGCCGCCCACAAGCAGGAAGACCTGAGACCGCCTGGAACCACAAGGGTGATTGTGCTGCTCCCCGAGACCTCATCACAGACCCAACAGAAGAGCATCCTCGAGTTGATCAGGCTCTGCTCCTTGAACACTATAAGACTCCTCAAAACCCTCCAGGACCAGACACACGGCCTTTCATTTATTTTGATATTTTATTTATTTATCTATTTATTTGGCTGCCTTGGTTTTGATTTGCAGATGTGGGATAGTCCCTACCTCTGGTGGGATCTTGCTTTTAGTGCAGAGACTCACCAGCTGTGGGGTGAGGGCTCAGCTGCTTCTGGGCTGGGAGATCTTAGATTCCCCACCAGGGATTGAACCCACATCCACTGCATTTCAAAGTGGACCCTAAACCACTGGACCCCCAGGGAAGTCCCAGGACACAGTCTTGAGGGCAATTTGCCTGCTTGGTCCCCCGTGTGTGGCTAAGCAGTAAAGCTAGTTTTTCCATTTCACTTAAATCTCTCTCTCTCAGATGTAATCTGGCGCCAGTACAGAGGCCCAATTTTGGCAAGGAGATCTGGAGGGAAGCCAGGAGCAATTGGAAGAACAGGGTCCTGGGGACAGGAGGGCTGAGGGACCTGAGTCCCAGCGGGGTGGAAGGCTGCGAGGTGCCAAACGGGACATTCCGGAGGGGAGCCCTGAGGAGGTGTCCTGTGGGCAGCAGGGGCGGCGCCCGCACAGACGGGCTCCTGATCTCAGCAGAGGGGCCAGAGGAACCCGGGCGGCCCCGAGACGAGTCGGGGGCACAGGGCCCGGGCGCCAGTCTGCTAGGGACAGAATAGGGTCAGAACAGAGGGAAGGAGAAGCTCTGCGCCACGGAGGAGTCCCCGGAGTATAAGGCCCGCCCCAGAGGGGAAGCGTGTGGACGACGGTGTGGACTCCAAGAAGCTCCGTGCTTCCCAAGGCGGGGCCCAGGAGGCTGGCGGTTCCAACAGTGCCAGATGCACCTGAGGCCTCTATTTGCCTCAAGGAGGGAAACTGGGAATGCAGCCCCGTCCCTCCCCCACCAGAGTTACTCCTCACCCTGACTTTCCCCCCCATCCTTCAGGGCAGTGCCCCTCTCTTCACCCCCTGCCCCCTAAACTCATCTCCCATCCCCAGCTTTTCTAGATTCTTCTGGGCTCTGCACACTCCTAGGCCTGCCCCATCCTCTATTCTGTGCCCCTCCCCGCTCTCCAGGTTCTAGATTTCAGACACGCTGGGACCTGGGCTGCAGTGCTTCCACGTGGACACACATCTTGAGCCACAGACAAGAAGGAAACGACAAGGGACTAAAAATAATGCTACATACATGAACAGATGGGGCAAATGATGCACAAGATAAAAAAAGAAAAATGGTCAAAACTCCAGTCACCCCTTTGGAGCTGGAGAACTAAAGCAGGATGCTGGATGTGATGCCTGCACACAGCCCCACCAAGGGGCTGGGCAGACCTGGCATTCATCCCTCCTGCCCAATGCTGGACCCAGCCTACCCTCACCCCACTTAATGGACCAGATTTCCCATGTGCGCCCTGATACTCCCCCAACCCCCCAGGAGCAAACAAGGCAACTTGTCACTTGTTTGACTCCCTTCCTCATGCACCCAGAGCCCCAATAAAACCTTGTCTGAATATCCTGTCTGTCCTCTTATCAATGTCTATTGACTTAGGATTCCAAGAACCCTGGTGGGTAACATACCCTTCAGGCTCTGCACACTCCTAGGTCAACACCCTCCTCCCTTTCCTCCCTCGTCCCTCCCTGTGTTCTAGACGCTTCTGTCCTCGTGCCATCCCTTCCCTGGACCCTGGATCTGTTTTGCCTCCACTCTGGTCTCAGTTTAGTTCACCTACTCACACATCTCAGCATCTCTCAAACTCGGTTGAAGCACGACTTTGACTTCTGAGGTGGGCTTTGGCTTTCCTACAGAGCTTCTCCAGATGCTGCAGCCCCCACCCAGACCCCCTCTAAGAGAAATCCTGCCCTTCTCAGCCTGGTCCCAGCTGGAGCCTGGAAAGCCTGCCCTCTGTCCCACACTCTAGACCCCACCCCAAGACCTCTCACCATTGGCCTCCCTCACTTCCCCTGGGCTCGAGTCCAGCGACCCTTTACTCACACACCCAGGCTCAACTCACTTTCTTTGTTTTAAATTCTACAATTATTTTGTTGACAATTTTGAAAG
>NW_011494852.1:8681610-8683420 GCF_000754665.1 Bison bison bison | reverse complement strand
CAGGAGACACGGGATCGACCCCTGGGTAGGGGAGATCGCCTGCAGAAGGAAATGGCAACCCAATCCCAGTATTCTTGCCTGGAAAATTCCATGGACAGGGGAGCCTGTCTTCCTCCCAACAGTTTGTACCTCCCACTCCTCCTCCGCTGTATTGAAGCCCCTGCCGTCCCACTGGAAACCACTAGTCATTCAAACTATCAGTGAGTCTGCTGCTTTTGGTTGCACACGCCACCTTGCTTATTTTGTCAGGTCCTCATATCAGTGAATCCTACATGATCTGTACCTATTTTCTCCCATTCATATGTCATTGCTCTCTAGTTGGTGTTTTCCTTTGTTGTGCAAAATTTTTCAGCTTAATTAGGTCCAGGAAGATCCACTGGAGAGTAGATAGGCTACCCACTCCAGTATTCTTGGGCTTTCCTTGTGGCTCAGCTTCTAAAGAATCCGTCTGCAATGCTGGAGACGTGGGTTTGATCCCTGGCTTGCAAAGATCCCCTGGAGAAGGGAAAGGTTACCCACTCCAGTACTCTGGCCTGAAGAATTCCATGGACTGTGTAGTCCATGGGGTTACAAAGAGTTGGACATGACTGAAGTGACTTAGCATACAATCTTTTAAAAAATTTTTTATTTTTTAATTGGAGGAAAATTGCTTAACAATGTCATGTTGGTTTCAGCCATGCAACAATGTCAATCAGTCATAATTATATTTGTATCCATGTATCCCATCCCTCGAGAACCTGCCCCCCGCCATCCCACCCCTCTGGCTCATCACAGAGTGCCGGCTGGGCTCCCTGTACTATCTAGCACCTTCTCAGTCTATCTGTCTGAGACTCGGCTGTGTATCTACGTCGATGTGACTTTCTCCATCTGCCCCACTCTTTCCTTCCCCAGTCCACCAGTCTCTTCTCTATATCTGTGTCTCCATTCCTTCCCTGAAAACAGGTTCATCAATACTGTTTTTCTAGATTCCATATATATCATTCAGTTCAGTTCAGCTGCTAAGTCGTGTCCGACTCTTTGGGACCCCATGAATCGCAGCACACCATGCCTCCCTGTCCATCACAGTCCAACTTATTTGTTGTTCTCTGACTTACTTCACTCAGTATGACAGGCTCTAGGTTCATCTACCTCATTACAACTGACTCAACTTTTTTCCTTTTTATAGCTGAGTATTATTCCATTGTATATACATACCACAACTTCTTTATCCATGGACATCTAGGTTGCTGCACAGGGAGAATAGACTTTTTGATGACAGTCATTCTGACCAGTGTAGAGTGAAGTGAAGTCGCTCAGTCGTGTCTGACTCTTTGTGACCCTGTGAACTGGAGGCCTACCAGGCTCCCCCTTCCAGGGGTTTTTCCAGGCAAGGAGGGTGAAAACTTATTCTAGTACTGATTGCAGTTCTTTTAACCTAGATAGCATATTCAAAAGCAGAGACAATACTTTGCCAACAAAGGTCCGTCTAGTCAAGGCTATGGTTTTTCCTGTGGTCATGTATGGATGTGAAAGTTGGACTGTGAAGAAGGCTGAGAGCCGAAGAATTGATGCTTTTGAACTGTGGTGTTGGAGAAGACTCTTGAGAGTCCCTTGGACTGCAAGGAGATCCAACCAGTCCATTCTGAAGGAGATCAGCCCTGGGATTTCTTTGGAAGGAATGATGTTAAAGCTGAAACTCCAGTAGTTTGGCCACCTCATGCAAAGAGTTGACTCATTGGAAAAGACTCTGATGCTGGGAGGGATTGGGGGCAGGAGGAGAAGGGGACGACAGAGGATGAGATGGCTGGATGGCATCACTGACTCGATGGAC
>NW_011494852.1:8681151-8681510 GCF_000754665.1 Bison bison bison | reverse complement strand
CCATGAATCAAGGCAAATTGGAAGTGGTCAAACAAGAGATGGCAAGAGTGAATGTCGACATTCTAGGAATCAGCGAACTAAATTGGACTGGAATGGGTGAATTTAACTCAGATAACCATTATATCTACTGCTACAGGCAGGAATCACTCAGAAGAAATGGAGTAGCCATCATGGTCAACAAAAGAGTCCGAAATGCAGTACTTGGATACAATCTCAAAAACGACAGAATGATCTCTGTTTGTTTTCAAGGCAAACCATTCAATATCACAGTAATCCAAGTCTATGCCCTAACTAGTAACGCTGAAGAAGCTGAAGTTGAACGGTTCTAAGAAAACCTACAAGACCTTTTAGAACTAACA
>NW_011494852.1:8669964-8681051 GCF_000754665.1 Bison bison bison | reverse complement strand
CTTGGACTGCAAGGAGATCCAACCAGTCCATTCTGAAGGAGATCAGCCCTGGGATTTCTTTGGAAGGAATGATGTTAAAGCTGAAACTCCAGTACTTTGGCCAGCTCATGCGAAGAGTTGACTCATTGGAAAAGACTCTGATGCTGGGAGGGATTGGGGGCAGGAGGAGAAGGCGACGACAGAGGATGAGATGGCTGGATGGCATCACTGACTCGATGGACTTGGGTCTGAGTGAACTCCGTGAGTTGGTGATGGACAGGGAGGCCTGGCGTGCTGCAATTCATGGGGTCACAAGGAGCTGGACACGACTGAGCGACTGAACTGAACTGAACTGATAATTTGTGATGTTGAGTATCTTTCCGGATCCCTGTTTATATTCTACACTGTGAGTACAACTTACCTCTTGCAATTAGCTTTTTGAAGGTCTGCCCTGTTTTGAATTCTTTTCTGGTGATTTACCCCAGGGCATTTCTTAAGGGCAGGCTTGTGAATAGCCATCAGCCCCGGCTTTCAAGCGGTTGTTGTGGGAAATGGCCACAAGGTGGCAGCATTTCTTCATGCCCAACGCTGGGTACCTGGGCAACCAGAGCCCTAGGGCAAGTCCTATTTCTGGGTTGTCAGTGAGAGTGGCTATGCTTAAGACTTGTGTCTCCTTACTTCCTCCCCCTTACCCTCCATTCCCAAGACAGATCCCGATTGCAACACCACTCTGCAGAAGGGGGTGTCATCCACAGGTGGGGTGACCCTAAGGAAGGAAGCTGGAGGTGGGAACCCCAACCCCACCACCAGAAGACGCAGAGCCCAAGGGACTTTGCAAAATTCTTCCAATCCAGAGGCTCCACCATCCTTTGGGGGCACTACAGTTGGTTCTGCTGCAGGAGGACCCACCTGATACTGGAGACTGTGGACTCATACAGAGGGGAAAAGGAAGTTCATGTCTGTCACAGTGAGGGGCTCATTGCCTGGCACACCCTTCCCAGACCCTCAGCTCCACGACAGTCCAGTCTGGGGACCCAAGTCTACTCAGGCTCCAGGGATGTGACATCAGCCCAGGTCCCAAGGCCTGAGCAGAATAGAGTCTTCAGTTTTGTTTTGTTTTTTTGGTCTATTTTTGCCACTTATTTTGAATTGGAATATATAGATAATTTACACTGTGGTGGGTGGTTTTTTTTTTTTTTTTAGGTGTACAGCAACTTGAATAATTCACACATGCCTTATATGTTCTTTTTCAGCTTCGTTCCCCACGTAGGTCATTACAGAATGTTGAGTAGGGTTCCTTGTGCTTTGCAGTGGGTCCTTGTGGGTTATTTTATAAACACTAGTGTATCTGTTATTCTCATGTTTCTAATTTCTCCCTGCCCCCAAACTTTCATTTTTTGGTAACCATAAGGACTGTTTCTAAGTCTGGGAGGCTGTTTCTGTTTTGTCAAGAAGTTTATTGTATCCATGTTTAGATTCCATCTAGAAGTGATAGCTTAGGATATTTGTCTTTCACTTACTCATCCGTGGGTCCATTTCAGCTGCTGCCTATGGCATTCTTTCCTTCGGTTTTTTTGATGGCTGAGTGTATTCCAGTATATAGATGGACCAGTTACCCTTTATTTCTCTATTGATGGATATTTTGGTGGATGGTCTGTCTTGGAGGTTGTCAATAGTGCTGCCTTGAAAATAGAGGTTCAGGTATCATTTTAAATTATGATTTTCTCTGGATTTAAGACAAGGAGTGGGCTTGCCAGATCAGGTGGTAAGTCTGTATTTGGTGTTTTAAGGAATCTCCACACTGTTCTCCTTCGTGGCTACACCCACCCATATACATCTCTGAAACAGTGTAGGAGGATTCCCTATTCCCCGTGTCCTCAGCTGCACTTAATTTTTTATAGATCTTTTGAAGATTAAGTGCTTCCCTGGTGGCTCAGATGGTAAAGCATTTGCTTGCAAGGCAGGAGACCTGGGTTCAGTCCCTAGGTTGGGAAGATCCCCTGGAGAAGGAAACGGCAACCGACTCTAGTATTCTTGCCTAGAGCATTCCCATGGATAGAGGAGCCTGGCAGGCTACAGTCTATGGGGTTGCAAAGACTCAAACACTACTGAGTGATTAACACTTTCACTTTTCGCAGATGGTCATTCTGAGGGGGGTAAGTTGACACTTCATTGCAGTTTTGAGTGGCATTTCACTAACAGTGATCCTGAGCATCTTTTAATGTGCTTATGTCCATCTGGATGCTTTCTTTGGACAAATGTCCGTTTAGATCTTTGGCCCGTATTCTATTGGGTTGATTGTTATGTATATATGTGTATGTATTGAGCTGTATGAACTGTTTGCATGTTTTGGAGATGAGCTCCTTGTTTTTAAATTTGGTGGCAAGCATTTTTCCCCCCATTTTGAGGTTTGTCTTCTTTCCTTCAGGGTTTTCCGTGCTGTTGAAAAGCTTTTGAGGTTAATGAGGTCCCTTTTGTTGAGTTTTGCTTTCATTTTCCCTCTTGTAAGAGTTGATTCAAAAAGAACTTGCTGCGATTTATGTCAAAGCATGTTCTGCGTATATTTTCCTCCAGAGGTTTAGCGTAGTCCCTCCATTTAGCTCTTTAATTGATTTGGAGTTTCTTTTTCCGCAAGTGGTTAGGGACAGATGTAAATTCTTTCACTTTTTTCTGTTTAAGGAACCTCCACCCTCTCCTCCACCCTGGCTGTTAACAACATGCATTGGCAGCATCAGTGTAGGAGTGTTCCCTTTTCTCCACAACCTCTCCAGAATTTATTGTTTGTAGACTTTTTGACAAAGGCCATTCTGACAGGTATGAGCTGATACCTCGTTGTAGTTTGATTTGCATTTTTATAAGATTCATGATGTTGAAAGTTTTTCATGTGATTAAAAAGAAACAACACTGTGAGCAAAAATGATCTCTCAAGATTGTCTTCTTGACCATCTGCCCTCATCTGAAATCTTTTTCCAGAACCTCCCCAAGGACATTTGTTAAGGATAGGTGTTTTTTCCCACATCCCCTCAGGCTTGGTGACTGACTTTTAAGTACCCATTAGCACAGAGGTTTCCATTGTTGTTACCAAAAGCGGCCACAAGGCGGCAGCATTTCTTCATGCTCCACACTGGGGTTTTTGGGGGTTTTGTTTTTTGTTTTTTTTCCCTGGCTAATTTTAATTTTCTATTGGGCTTCCCTGGTGGCTCAGAAAGTAATGAATCTGCCTGCAATCCAGGAGACCCGAGTTCAATCCCTGGGTCAGGAAGATCCCTGGAGAAGAGAATGGCAACCCCCTCCAGTATTCTTGCCTGGAGAATTCCATGGACAGAGGAGCTTGGCGGGCGACAGTCCGTGGGATCCCAAAGAGTCAGACACGGCTGAACAACTAACACTTTCAGTTTTTACTTTCTATTGGAGTAGAGTTGATTTCTGTTGTTGTGTTGTTTTAGGTTTACAGGAACTTGATTCAGTCATACACAGACATATATCGATTCTATTAAGGGGGCTTTCCCCAAATAGGTTCTTGCAGTGTGCTCCGCAGACTTGCTTGTGCGAACAGCCGGTCGTTTAGGATTATATCTGGTAGTAAGTAGTGTGTGTATGTCAGTCCTAAGCTCTCAATGTTCCCCTTCCCCTACCTTTAAAAAAAAAAATCATAAGTTGGTTTTCTAAGTCTGTGAGTCTGTTTATAAATTAGTTCATGTGTGTGAATTTATAGATTGTACCCATCAGTAATATATTTCTTTCCCTCTCGGACTGACTTCACTCAGTATGATAAACCTCAGTCCCTTCATGCTCCTGACAATGGCATTTTTTCATTCTTTGGGATAGCCGAGTGTATTCCAGAGTCTCTTCATTTCTCTATTGATGGATACTCTGGTTGATGCTCTGTCTTGGATATCGTCAACAGTGCTACCCTGAAAATTGGGGTGCACAAATCATTTTAAATGATTTAAAAATCATTTTATGATTTTCTCCAGATCTAAGGCAAGGGGCGGGCTTGCCTTATCATGTGTTAAGTCTGTATTTAGTGTTTTAAGGAATCTCCATGGTTTTCCTTCATGGCTGCACCCACCCATGTACACCCCCACCCCACAGAGTAGAGGATGCTCTGTTCCCCTCGCCAGATGCTCCTCAGCAGCATTTAATTCTTTGTAGATCTTTTGGAAGATGGCCATCCTGAGCCGTGTGAGCTGATACCTAACTGCAGTTTTGATTGGCATTTTTCTAACAGTGATCCCGGGCATCTTTTCAGGTGCTTTATGGCCATCTAGATAACTTTTTGAACAAATGTTCATTTGGATCTTTGGCCTGTTTTTTGTTTTTTGTTTTTTAATTGAATTGCTTGTTTTCTTGATATTGAGCTGCTGTTTGCATGTTTTGGAGGTGAATTCCATTTTTAAATTCAGTTGCAAACTTTTTTTCCCCCATTTTGAGGGTTTTTTTCTCCCCCTTCATTTAGTATTTTCCTTGCTGTGCCAAAGGTTTTGAGGTTAATGAGGTCTCTTTTGTTGAGTTTAATTTTTTTTTTTCATTATTCTGAGAATTGATGCAAAAAGAACTTGCTGCAATTTATGTCAAGGCATGTTCTACCTGTATATTCCTCAAGAGGTTTAGGGTAATCGTCCCTCCATTTAGCTCTTTAACCAATTTGGAGTTTCTTTTTCTGCATGGGCTTTGAGAGTGTTGTAATTTCACTCACTTTTCTCTTGTTTAAGGAACCTTCTCCCTGTTCTCCATTCTGGCTGTTAACAATTTACATTCCCAGCATCTGTATCAAAGAGTTAGCTTTTCTTCAAACCCTATGCACTATTGTTTGCAGACTTTTTGAAAAGGGCCCGTCTGACAGGTTTGAGAAGATTCCTCGGTGCAATTTGGGTCGGCATCTCTTTAACAGGGATCCTGAGCCCCTTTTCACATGCTCTCTGGCCATCTGGATGCCTTCTTGGAGGAGTGTCCATTTAGGCCCATTTTTCTATTGGGTTGTTTGGTTTTTTGATGTTGAGCTACATGAGCTGTTTGCATGTGTTGGAGATGAATTTCTTGTGGGTATCCTCATTTGGAAACCTTTACTTTTCCCAATCTGAAGATGGACTTTTTCTGTCATTTAGGATTTCCCTTGCTGTGCAAACCCTTAAGGTCGATGAGGTCCCTTCTGTTCACTTCCATTTTATGTTTCATTACTCTCAAAGGTGGATCCAGCAATAACTGGCTGTGATTTATGTCAAAGTGCATTCTGCATGTATTTTTCTCAAGAGGTAGAGAGTAATCACCCCTCCAATGAGATCGTCAATCAATCTGGAATTCCTTTTTCTCTATGAGGTTAGGCAGAGTGGTAATGTCATTCTCTTTTCACTATTTAAGGAACTTCCATGCTATCCTGCCTACTGACTGTTAACAATTTAACAATGCCAGCATCAGTACAGGAGGGGTCCCTTTTCTCCACAACCTCGCCACCGTTTATTGTTGGTAGTCTTTTTGACAAAGGCCATTCTTACCGGTGTGAGCTGATATGTGATTGTAGTTTTGACTTTCATTACTGAAAGATTTCATGATTTTGAAATCCTTTAAAAAAAACAAAAACAAAAAAAAAAAACGGTATGAGTAAAACTGAACTCCCGAGTTTGGCTTTTGACAGTCTGCTCTGTTTTGACTTCTTTTCCAGGACATTTGTTGAGGACAGGTGTCTTTTCCTTGCATTCCCGCAGGGCTGGTGAAGAGTAAGTGCTCATGTGAAAGAAAGGAAAGAGAAGTCACTCAGTCGTGTCCGATTCATTGCGACCCCGTGGACTGTAGCCTACCAGGCTTTTCCGTCCATGGGATTCTCCAAGCAAGAATACTGGAGTGGGCTGCCATTTCCTTCTCCAGCGGATCTTCCCGACCTAGGGATCGAATCCGGGTCTCCCGCAATGGAGGCAGACGCTTTAACCTCTGAGCCACCAGCGAATAGGCGCATAGGCACATGTGCACCTGGCACAGCTTTTTCTGTTGTTCTTACCAAAAATGGCCACAAGGCGGTAGCATTTCTCACGCGCCACACTTTTGCTGGGGGATCGTGGTAACAACTTTAATCGGTGTGGAGTTGCTTACTGTTGTTTATCTGTTTAAACTTTACAGGAATTTGATTCAGCTCTACATAGACGGATATCGATTCTTTGCTTTTAAGGCGGCTTTTTCCAATTAGTCATTCAGTGTATTCCGTAGACTTCCCTGTGCTCTTCAGGAGGCCCTTTTGGATTATCTATCTGATAATAAGTAGTGTGTTAATGTGTTAATCCCAACCTCTTAATGTCCCACTTCCCCTATGTATTTTTTTCAGATAATCATAAGCTGGTTTTCTAAGTCTGTGAGTTTCTCTTAACAAAGTTCATTTTAATGAATTCATAGATCCCACCTGTAAGTGATATCCCCCCTCTGACTGACTTCACTGTGTATGACGAGTCTCTCGGTCCATCTGTGCTGCTTCCAAGGTGTTTTTCCTTCTTTTTGATGACTGGGTATATTCCAGTGTCTACATGGACTAGTTACTCGTCATTTCTCTATTGACGGACTTTTTGATTGACGCTCTGCTTTGGATGTTATGGTGGCTCAGTGGTAAAGCATCCACCTGCAATGCAGGAGACTCAGGTTTGATTCCTGGGTTGGCAACATCCACTGGAGGAGGGCATGACAACACGCTCCAGTATTCTTGCCAGGAGAAGCCCATGGACAGAGGGGCCTGGTGGGCTACAGTCTACAGGGGTTGCAGTGAGTCAGACGTGACTGAGCAACTAACACTTTCACTTTTGCTGTCTTGAATATTGTCAATCGTGCTGCCCTGAATATAAGGGAACAAGTATCATCTTAAATTATGATTTTCTCCGGATCTGAGGCAAGGGGTGGGCTTGCCAGAGAGAGTGGTAACTCTGCATTTAGTGGTTTAAGAATCTCCATACTGTTTTCCTTTGTGACCTGACTGCCCATTGACATCCCTGCCCCCAGTGTAGAAGAATCCCCTCTTCTCAGCAACGTTTACTCTTTGTTTCTCTTTTGGAGGATGGCCATTCTGCCTGTGAGAGGGGGCTGGCGCTTGCAGCTTTGATTGGCACTCATCTGACAGTGATGCTGAGCATCTTTTATGTGCGCTATGCCCTTCTGGATGCCTTCTTAGTGAAACATTCATTTCAATCTTTGGCATCATTTTCTGTTAGGTTGGTGTTTGTTTTTTTTTTTAATTATTCTTTTCATTGAGCTTTATGAGCTGTCTGCCTGTTTTCTAGATAAATTCTGAGTTTTTATTTTTGGTTGCAAACTGCTTTTTTTCCTATGCTTCATGTTGCCTTTCTTTTTTTAGGGTTTTCCTTGTGGGGCAATAGCTTTTCAGGTTACTGAGGTCCCTTTTGCTGAGTTAGGTCTTATTGTTCATTATTCTAAGAGTGGATCCAAAAACAACTTGCTGCCATTTCTGTCAAAGTGTGTTCTGCCTATATTTTCCTCAAGAGCTTTCAGAGTAATCTTCCCTTCTTTTAGTTCTTTAATCGATTTGGAGTTCCTTTTCCTGTATGGGGTTAGGGAGTGTTGTAATTTCATTTGCTTTGCACTGGTTTAAGGAACCTCCATTCTCTCCTTTGAGCTGGCTGTTAGCAGTTTACATTCCCAGCATCAAGGCAGGATAGTGGCTTTTCCTCCAAAACTTCTCCACTATTTATTGTCTGTAGACTTTTTGACAAAGGCCATTCTGACAGGCTTGAGAAGACTTCTAGTTCTAGTTTTGATTGGCATTTCTCTAATACTTAGTGATGTGAGCATCTTTTCATGTACTTTATGGCCATCTGGATGCCTATTTGGGAGAAATGTCCATTTAGATCTTTGGTGCATTTTTAAATTTTTTTAATTGAACAACATGAGTTGTTTGCATGTCTGGGGGATGCATTCCTTACTTTTTCCTTGCTTGCAAACATTGGTTTTTTTTTTTTTTTCCTGAGGATTATCTTTGTTTTCCTTTAGGGTTTCCCTATGCACCTAACAGAAGCAGAAGACATTAAGAAGAAGTGGCAAGAATACATAGGACTGCTATATAAAAAAGATCTTCATGACCCAGATAATCACGATGGTGTGATCACTCACCTAGAGCCAGACATCCTGGAGTGGGACGTCAAGTGGGCCTTAGGAAGAAGCATCACTACAAACAAAGCTAGTGAAGGAGATGGAATTTCAGTTGAGCTTTTTCAAATCCTAAAAGATGATGCTGTGAAAGTGCTGCACTCAATATGCCAGCAAATTTGAATAACTCAGCAATGGCCACAGGACTGGAAAAGGTCCATTTTCATTCCAATCCCAAAGAAAGGCAATGCCAAAGAATGTTCAAACTACTCCACAATTGCACTCATCTCACAGGCTAGCAAAGTCATGATCAAAATTCTCCAAGCCAGGCTTCAACAGTACATGAACCATGAACTTCCAAATGTTCAAGCTGGATTTAGAAAAGGCAGAGGAACCAGAGATCAAATTGCTAACATCCACTGGATCATCAAAAAAGCAAGAGTGTTCCCGAAAAACATCTGCTAAGTCGCTTCAGTCGTGTCCGACTCTGTGCGACCCAATGGATGGCAGCCCACCAGGCTTCCCCCGTCCCTGGGATTCTCCAGGCAAGAACACTGGAGTGGGTTGCCATTTCCTTCTCCAATGCATGAAAGTGAAAAGTGAAAGTGAAGTCGCTCAGTCGTGTCCGACTCTTCGCGACCCCATGGACTGTAGCTTAACAGGCTCCTCTGTCCATGGATTTTCCAGGCAAGAGAACTGGAGTGGGGAGCCATTGCCTTCTCCGGGGAGAACATTATACAGAGCCATCAAATCCTTCAGATACTTTTAAGATCCCCTGTTAGTAGTTTAGCCAAATCTACTAAAATCACATAGCAATGAGCCCTTTACTTTTTCCTAATAGTATGATCACAAAGCACTGAAGAAAAAATTACTGTGATCGAAACAAAGCAATGCATAATGACCGAAGACAAATGTGTTCAGTTATTCTTTTAAAATCCAACAGTTGTTAATATTGTTTTAAAAACATCTTCAGGTTTTAGATTTAAATCTCTTACACAAAATTGATGATTCTATTATGTCAGAGATGGATTAGAAAAATGCAATAATTTAGTGCCTACATCCACTATGTCAAAGCCTTTGACTGTGTGGATCACAACAAACTGTGGAAAATTCTTCAGACATGGGAATACCACACCACCCAATCTGCTTCTTGAGAAATCTATATGCAGGTCAAGAAGCAACAGTTAGAACTGGACATGGAACGACAGGCTGGTACCAAATTCAGAAAGGAGTACATCAAGGCTGTATATTGTCACCCTGCTTATTTAACTTAGATGCAGAGTACATCATGAGAAATGCTGGGCTAGATGAAGCACAAGCTGGAATCAAGATTTTCAGGAAAAATATCAATAACCTCAGATATGCAGATGACACCACCCTTATGGCAGAAAGCAAAGAAGAACTAAAGAGCCTCTTGATGAAAGTGAAAGATGAGGGTGAAAAAGTTGGCTTAAAACTCAACATTCAGAAAACTAAAATCGTGGCATCTGGTCCCATCACTTCATGGCAAATAGATGGTGAAACAGTGGAAACAGTGACAGACTTTATTTTCCTGGGCTCCAAAATCACTGCAGATGGTGACTGCAGCCATGAGATTAAAAAATGCTTACTCCTTGGAAGAAAAGCTATGACCAACCCAGACAGCATATTAAAAAGCAGAGACGTTACTTTGCCAACAAAGGTCCATCTAGTCAAAGGTATGGTTTTTCCAGTAGTCATGTATAGATGTGAGAGCTGGACCATAAAGCAAGCTGAGCTCCGAAGAATTGATGCTTTGGAACTGTGGTATTGGAGAAGACTCTTGAGAGTCCCTTGGACTGCAAGGAGATCCAACCAGTCCATCCTTAAGGAAATCAGTCCTGAATATTCGTTGGAAGGACTGATAGTAATGCCAAAACTCCAATACTTTGGCCATCTGATGTGAAGAACTGACTCACTTGAAAAGACCCTGATGCTGGGCAAGATTGAAGGCAGAAGAAGGGGACAACAGAGGATAAGATGGTTGGATGGCATCCACGGACATGAGTGTGAGCAAGCTCTGGGAGTTGGTCATGAACAGGGAAGCCTGGCATGCTGCAGTCCATGGGGTTGCAAAGAGACAGACATGACTTAGTGACTGAACTGAACTGATTGAATACACTGCTGCTGCTGCTAAGTCGCTTCAGTCATGTCTGACTCTGTGCAACCCCATAGATGGCAGCCCACCAGGCTCCCCCATCCCTGGGATTCTCCAGGCAAGAACACTGGAGTGGGTTGCCATTTCCTTCTCCAATGTATGAAAGTGAAAAGTGAAAGTGAATTCGCTCAGTCGTGTCCGACTCTTAGCGACCCCATGGACTGTAGCTTAACAGGCTCCTCTGTCCATGGATTTTCCAGGCAAGAGTACTGGAGTGGGGAGCCATTGCCTTCTCCTGGGAGAACATTATACAGAGCCAACAAATCCTTCAGATACTTTTAAGATCCCCTGTTAGTAGTTTAGCCAAATCTACTAAAATCACACAGCAATGAGCCCTTTACTTTTTCCTAATAGTATGATCACAAAGCACTGAAGAAAAAATTACTGTGATTGAAACAAAGCAATGCATAATGACCGAAGACAAATGTGTTCAGTTATTCTTTTAAAATCCAACAGTTGTTAATATTGTTTTAAAAACATCTTCAGGTTTTAGATTTAAATCTCTTACACAAAATTGATGATTCTATTATGTCAGAGATGGATTAGAAAAATGCAATAATTTAGTGCCTACATCCACTATGTCAAAGCCTTTGACTGTGTGGATCACAACAAACTGTGGAAAATTCTTCAAGAGATGGGAATACCACACCACCTGATCTGCTTCTTGAGAAATCTATATGGAAGTCAAGAAGCAACAGTTAGAACTGGACATGGAACGACAGGCTGGTACCAAATTCAGAAAGGAGTACATCAAGGCTGTATATTGTCACCCTGCTTATTTAACTTAGATGCAGAGTACATCATGAGAAATGCTGGGCTAGATGAAGCACAAGCTGGAATCAAGATTTTCAGG
>NW_011494852.1:8660460-8669864 GCF_000754665.1 Bison bison bison | reverse complement strand
AAGCTCTGGGAGTTGGTCATGAACAGGGAAGCCTGGCGTGCTGCAGTCCATGGGGTTGCAAAGAGACAGACATGACTTAGCGACTGAACTGAACTGATTGAATACACTGCTGCTGCTGCTGCTGCTAAGTCGCTTCAGTCGTGTCTGACTCTGTGTGACCCCATAGATGGCAGCCCACCAGGCTCCCCCATCCCTGGGATTCTCCAGGCAAGAACACTGGAGTGGATTGCCATTTCCTTCTCCAATGTATGAAAGTGAAAAGTGAAAGTGAATTCGCTCAGTCGTGTCCGACTTAGCGACCCCATGGACTGCAGCCTACCAGGCTCCTCTGTCCATGGATTTTCCAGGCAAGAGTACTGGAGTGGGGTGCCATTGCCTTCTCCAATTGAATACACTGAAAGAACCCATATGGGAAAAGACCTCCTCCCTCCAAAATAGATATATGTTCATGTATACCAAAATCAGGTTCCTGTACCTAAAACAAACACAACATCGGAAATCAACTCTACTTCAATAGAAAATAAACTCTAAACCAAAACAAAAACCACAGCTGGAGCAGGGAGAAATGCTGCCCCTTCTGGCCACTTTAGTATCAGTCACTGAAAAAACCTCTGCTCTTGGGACACTTATCCACCTGCTACGTGGGAGACCTGGGTTTGACCCCTGGGTTGGGAAGATCCCCTTAAGAAGGGGACAGCTACCCACTCCAGTATTCTGGCCTGGAGAATTCCATGGACTGTATAGTCCATGGGGTCGCAAAGAGTCAGACACGACTGAGTGGCTTTCACTTTCACTTGGACACTTGTTTTCACCAGGCCTGCGAGAATGTAAGGAAAAAAACACCTGTCCTCAACAAATGTCCTCAAGCAGGTCCTGGAAAAAGAATTCAAAAGAGGGCAGACGACAAGAGGGCAATCTCCACAGGTCAGTTTTACACTGTTTTGTTGTTATTTTTTAAAAAATCATATGAAAAGCCTCCACACACTAAAATCGTATAGAAATGCAAATCAAAACTACAATGAGGAATCACCTCACACTGGTCAAAATGACCTTTGTCAAAAAGTCCACAAACAATAAAGGCTGGTAGGTTTTGGAGAAAAGAGAATTCTCTTGCACTGATGTTGTCAATTTAAATTGTTAAAAGCCCATACAGAGGAGAGGGTGGAGCCTCCTTAAACAAGAGAACAGTGAATGAAATTATGACACTCCCTATCCCCCTACAGAAAAAAATAACTCAAAAATGACTGAAGAGCTAAACGGAGGGACAATTACTCTAAACCTCTTGAGGGATTTATAGGGAAAACACACTTTGACATAAACAGCAGCAAGCCCTTTTGGATCCGTTGCAGGAAGGGGGACCCCTCCCAGGGAACGAAACTGGGCTCTTGTCTAACACTCGGAAATGAATTGTCTGAGGAGACACATGCGCTGACAAAGCAAGAGATTTTCTTGGGAAAGGGCACCCGGCTGGAGAGCAGGAGGGTAAGGGAACCCAGGAGAGCAGCTCTGTCACAAGGCTTGCGGTCTTGGGTGTTATGGTGATGGGATTAGTGTCCGGGTTGTCTTTAGCCAATCATTCTGACCCAGAGTCCTTCCTGGTGGTGCACGCCTTGTTCAGCCAAGATGGATGCCAGGGAGAAGGATTCTGGGATGTGGTCAGATATGTGGTGTCTCCTTTTAACCTTTCCTGAATTCTTCTGGTTGGGGGTGGCTTATAAGTTCCATGTTCCTTACCAGGACCTCCTGTCCTAAAACAATTCATGCAAATAGTTACTATGGTGCCTGGCCAGGGTGGGTGGTTTCAGTCAGCATGCTTCTCCTAACAGATCCACTTTTAAATAATGAAAAATTAAACAAAACTCGACAAAAGAGCCTCTAACCTCAAAAGCTTTAGCATTGCAAGGGAAACCGTAAACCAAACTTAAAAAAACCTGGGAATGAGGGGGAAAAAAATGTTTGCAACTGAATTTAGAAACAAGAAATTTCTCTCCAAAACATGCAATCAGCTCATGCAGCTCAATACCAAAAAAACAACCAACCCAGCAGAAAAATGGGGCAAAGATCTAAATGGACGTTTGTCCAAAGAAGGCATCCAGGTGGCCATAAAGCACCAAAAAAGATGCTCAGCATCACTAGTTACTGGAGAAATGCAAATGAAAATGGCAACAAGGTATCACCTCACACCCCTCAGAATGTCCATCTTCTCAAAGATCTACAAAGATTAAATGTTGCTGAAGGCGAGGGGAACAGGGAATCCTACACTTTGGGCCGGGAAGTAAATGGGTGGTGTGCAGCCATGAAGTAAAACAGTATGGAGGTTCCTTTACATATTAACTATAGAGTTACCACATGATCTGGCAAGCTCACTTCTTGCCTTAGATCCGGAAGGAAGATTAATTTTATATGACACGTGCATCCCTCTTTTCAGGGCAGCCCTATTGACAATATCAAAGACACAGCATCAACCAAAATGTCCATCCATAGAGAAATGAAGAGTAACTACTCCTCTGTACACTGGAATACACTCAGCCCTCAAAAAGAACGAAAATACGCCATTGGCCGCAGCGTGGATGGACCAAGAGATTTATCATATTGGGTGAAGTCTGTCAGAGAGGCAAAGAGAAATGTCTGTCACTTACAGGTGGAATCTGTCATTTCATTCAAACGAACTAATTTATAAACAGAAACAAACTCACAGGCTTAGAAAACCCACTTATAGTTATTTTTTATTTTTTAAAAAGGTAGGGGAAGGGAGACATTAAGAGGTTGAGATTAACATACACATAGTACTGGGAGGCCTGGCGTGCTGCGATTCATGGGGTCGCAAAGAGTCGGACACAACTGAGCGACTGAACTGAACTGAGTACTTATCAACTAGAGAATCCAAAAGGACCTAGTGACTAGCACACAGAAGTCTACTGAACACATGGAAGGAACCGATATGGGAAAAGAATCTGAAAAATAAAACAGATAAACGTTCATGTATAACTAAATCAAGTTCCTGTATACCTATAACAAACACAACGTTGGAAATCAGCTCTTCTCCAATAGAAAATAAACGCTAAATTACAAAAGAAAAACAGTGGAGCATTAAGAAGTGCTGCCGCCTTGTGGCCACTGTTGGTAACAACAACTGAAAAACCTGTTCTCATGGGCACTTAACATTCACCACGTCTGTGGGGCTGTCAGTAAAATACACCAGCCCTCAACAAATGTCCGTGGGTTGGTAACGGAGAAAGAACTCAAAACAGAGCAGACTGTCAAGAGGACGATCTCGGGAGGTCAGTTTGACTCTCACTGTTTTCTAAAAAATCACATGGACATATTTCAACATTGTGAACTCTTAAGAGAAATGCAAATCAAAACTACAATGAGGTATCACCTCACACAGGTTAGAATGGACATCGGCAAAAGGTCTAAAACCAATAAATGCTGGGGAGGTTGTGGAGAGAAGGGAACCCTCCTACAGTGGTGCTGGCAATGTCGATTGTTAACAGCCAGCACACAGAACAGCCGGGAGGTTCCTCAAGTAAAAAGTGAATGAAATTAAGACACTCCAGAGAGAAAAAGAAACTCCACATTGATTAAAGAGCTGAATAGACGGCCAGTAATCCAAATCTCTTGAGGAAAATACAGGTGTAATATGCTTGGACAGAAATCACAACTGTTTTTGGTCTACCTCTTAGAGTAATGGAAAACTAAACTAAACAAATGGGGCCTCGTTGACTTTAAAAGCATTTGCTCAGCAAGGGGAGCCATAAACAGGAAAAAAAATAGAAAGCCCTCAGAATGGTAAAAATTAAGTGAATTTACTTGTTGAATATTAAGTGCCCATCAGCACGGTTTTTCAAGTTGTTGTTATGAATGCACTTGAATCATCCAGAAACATCCCCCTCCCCAGTCCCTGGAAAAATTGCCTTCCACAAATCCAGTCCCCAAAATGCTGGAGACTGCTGCTCTATAGCATAACAATAAGAATATATCTAACAGAACTGACCACTACAGTAAAAACTGACTACATATTAAACTTGTTTTTTAAGTTTTCAAAAACAGCAAGATCTTTCTTATATAGAGCTCCAACATAAATACAAATTAGAATACAAAACACTTTTCAACATGAACTAATTAGGTTTTTGGGGGGAAAGTCCACAAAGAAAACAGCACTTTACTGTTACTTATTTCTAGACAAATTCAGGTTCTGTGGGTATTATTTTAGCCCTGTATTACATGCTTTGCCTCTATTTACTGACAATGAGAAGTTTGGAGGTTTTTCCCCTAAAATTTAAAATAAATAACATTTTCTGTAAAGGAAAATTAACAAGTTAACTTGTTAACAAATTAACTTTATATATAACAAGCTAACTTTATTCTTCAAGGAACTATAATAAGAGAAGAAATGAGCCTGAAGTTAGCAGAAGGAAAGGAATACTAAAAATCAGAGCAGAAGTGAATGAAATAAAGACCAGAGAACTAATAAAACAGATCAGTGAAACCAAGAGTTTTTTTTCCTCTTTCAGAAGAAAATGTTTCATTACTTACGACTGGTAGGGACACGTGGGAGGGCAACCTTCCGTCAGGCACCTAAGACTTTCAGCAGCTCACTTCCATCCTGTCTTCTGTTCCTCTCTAGATCCAGCTGAATTAATTGCCCTTGAAAAAGCAAGAAACACGTTTTGGTTTCATCCCAGCAATTCACGTTCTCCCTCCTCCTGGAACCCCCCTCCCACCACTTCACTCTCCTCGCTCCTTCTCCCACTCCAGCCCAGCGGGCTTCACTTGCCCAGACACACCTGCTGGTCACCCTCAATCAGCATGACCAAGCTGCCCTGTTAGTGTCAAAACAAAATTCATACTTTGTTTTGTTTTTTACTCCTTTCTCCCCTGTCTTCCTAATACGCTGAGAGCCATGTGAGGACGAACACTGCTCTCCTTACCCACTCACAGATGCTCTGCCCTCTGTGTCTGCACACAGGGGGCCCCCCTCCTTCTCTTCCCCAGCATCTCCCACAACAGAGGAAATACAGACGTTCATTCATTCTGAGTTCTCCTCTGAATTATAATTACCTGCAAATTCCCAGGGACTCCAGAAAGCTAGGTTTTATATGGTACCTTCAATAAATCCCATAAAACCTTTTATGTTAGCAAAAAAAAAAAAACAAAAAAACTCTCACTTGAATTTTTGCTCAGTAAAGCCCCACTGGAAACCCCACGATCTGCTCCCCAATCATCCCTCCATCCAGCCGGAGCCGGGGTGTGCTCAGGGGGCAGGGTCAGCACGTGTCCTGCCCAATGTCAGCCCAAACACAGCTCCAATGTTCTCTCCTGTTGGAGACCCCCTCTGTCTTTTGCTTAGCGGTGGAGCATAAAGAAGCACTCACCTGACTCTGGCTCTTTGCTCCAGAGTTCTGTGCAGGTAAGAGTTACTCAGGATGGACCAGGGGATCCTGAGTCTGTAGTTACAGGGACTGGGTCCTGAGACCCGCTCTGCTCACAGAGATGCCATCACCACACCAGCTGCAGCATCAGAGACAACAGCAGCATCTGCACGGAGCATCTGCTGCGTCTCCAATGAGAAGCGAATGTTTTCCTGGGCACAGTCCTCCTCCTCCTCAGATCAGAAGAGAAAGACAGAGGGAGAGAGAAAGACAGAGTGAGACAGAGAGAGAGAAACAGAAACAGAGAGATACAGTGAGAGACACACACGGAGAAAGAGACAGAGACAGGCAGAGAGTGTGTGTGTGTGTGTTTCTTACACAAAGTAGCCTGCCAGGCTCCTCTGTCTGTGTGACCCCATGGACTGTGGCCCGTCAGGCTCCTCTGTCCATGGGATTTCCCAGGCAAGAAAACTGGAATGGGTGGCCATTTCCTCCTCTAGGGGATCTTCTCGACCCAGGGATCGAAATGACATCTCCTGAGTTTCCTTCCATTGGCAGGGGCATTCTTTAGCACTGCACCACCTGGGAAGCCCCTGACTAAGGACAACTGCTGGCAATTATCCAGATGATTCCAATGGGGAGTGGAACAGCAGGCAGAAAGGGTTCTCAGCCTTCTCTGGGGTAAGACTTGGTTTAGAATCAACATTGAGACTAGGCATTAACGGGACACTCCGAGGTGCATCAGAAACTTCCTCTGTGGGACTTCCTTGGTGGTCCAGTGGTTGAGAATCAGTCTTGCAATGCAGGGGACGTGGGTTAGATCCCTGGTCGAGGAACTAAGATCCCACACGCTGGAGCAACTAAGCTTGCGTGCTACAACTACTGGGCCTGCGAGCTTTAGAGCCTGTGTGCCACAACTAAGTCCCACCACAGCCGAATGCATAAATAAATATTTTAAAAAGAGGAACTTGCTGAGTGCTGCCCCAGGTCACATGTGTGAGGTCTTGCACCAAGGCCACAGAAGCAGAGCCCAGAACCAAGGTCACCGCCAAAGCTGACTGAGCCCCTTTGTAGCCTTGTCAAAAGGCCCTGATAATCACTAACAACCCTCCAGACTCCCAATTAAGCAAAGATGCCCACTCCAGTAAACACCCTATAGCATCCCAACCAATCACCTAATGCCAAACTTCCGGCAGGAATTTTCTTTGTCTTGATATAAAAGCTGGCTCATGAACACTCATGAACACTGTCAACTCTCCTGGTCTGTCAGGAGTTGACAGCCTGCTGCGTTCGCAGTGCCCACTCTCTCTCTGCTCTTTGTTCTTAGTAAACTCACTCCCTTCTCAAGTGCTCTGGTCTGGAAATTCTTTTCCAACCCATGCTCATACTGCCTCAACATCTGGTGGCCTGTGGGGATTGCTCTCAAGGGACCTTCCCCCAGTCTCCTTTTCTCTTTCCTTCTTCCTTGGGCCCTCTGAGAACAGGCAAGTGGCTGTGGAAGCAACTGAGGAACTCTGGCCAGCGTCACCCTCTGGTGTGTCCCGAAGGCCCCACTGCTCGCTGTGCCCCACCAGTTGCCGCCCAAATAGGTGAGGGTCTCTCTTTTTCACTCCTTTCCAACTGAGGACTAGGCAAATCAACATTGTGTTGGCATGGGTCAGGCCTTTAAAAGCCACTAGGGTGCCTGCCGCTAGAAGACACCCGTGCAGAATAAAGGGAGTCATGGAACAGATAGGCTATCAGAGCTTCTGCCCCTAAGACAACTTCCGTGCACTGTATGTGCCATATTGGTTCAAGCAAGACACTGAGCCCATTGCCCAGGCTACCACCTCCTAGCCGGTGTAAACAGCACATTACCCCTCAGCTTCTCTTCTCTGTCTCTTTCACTTTCCCTCCCTCTGTCATGATTTAATTTACAGGGGCCTAGGAGCAGCCTCTGAATCATCCCAAAGAATGCCTTGCACGTGTCAGAGGATCCTCAGAAGGCGAGTCACGGTTGTTCCGGGAACACTCTCTCCGTCCTTTCCGGCCCTAGTCACCAGGTGTTTTCTGCGGTTTGGGCCTAGGCTGGTGCCTAGCCACGCGGTTTTGTGCCACTCGCGGTCACACATTCAGAGGTAATCTCTCACTGTCGGATGCAGTTGCTGGGATGGTCGGCCATTTGTGCCGTTAGCCACATGGTGCCTCGTCACACACAGAGCCTTCATTGGGACAGCGGGAATGCCTTCTGTGGCCAGTGAATTCTCGGTACCCCATTATAAAAATGGGCTCAGGTATGTCTTGAGACCCTCCCTCACACTCACCTCTAGGCTGTATTCTGAAGAACTGGAAAAAAAAATCTGACCCTGAAAATCTTAAGAAGAAAAGGGTCACTTTCTTTTGCAACAAAACTTGGAGCCAGTACAAATTGAGGAACCAAGAAAAATGGCTTCCTCGTGGCCCACTAAATTACAACACAATCCTCCAATTTCATCCCTTTTGATGTTCCATATGCTCAAAAATTTATGGGACTCAGATTCCAGATCTAAGGGGCTCACGCCACATATGTCTTTCTGCTGCTGCCCTATCCCCTCATCCCCCTCTGTCTCTCCCTCCACCAGATCTCCTGGTCCAGGAGTGTTTCCTATAATCAAAAGCCTGGAAAAAACTCTTCTAAAATTCTAAAGAATCCCCTTCTAACTCCTCCTGTCTCTTGGGGCAGTGGGGTGGGAGAGAAGGAAGTGGGAACAGAACCAAGCTTCCCCTATTCCTGCAAGTTCTCCTACTCCTTCAGATTCTTCTAATCAAACCAAGACCCCGCCATCCCAGAGGAACAATCCCTGCTGGGACAACACCTTATCAGTCAATCCGCACCTGTGACCAGAGCCTATGTGAATTTGAACACTCTCCAATTTAAAAATTTAAGCTACAAGACCATTACCACAGAAAGGAAAAAGACAATATAGCCATGATATTCTTAGAATCCAGAAAAAAAAAAAAAAAAAAAAACCTGGCTAAAATGAAATCTTTTTGAAACTGCAAAACTATTTCTTTTTGCACGTGCAATTAGGAAAAAGCTAGCTTGTTAAGATACTTTGTTTTTCAAGTTCTGACCCTGCCTGAGAAGCAAAAACATTCCTAGGAAAAAAAACTGAAGTTAACTCTTTTCATGTCCTTGAGATACACAGCCCACTCTGTCTGAGACTCCAGCTGAGAGCTAATTAGTAGAACTTCAAGCCAAGGGGGAAAAGGGGCAAAGAGATATTTTAAATCTCAAGTGGAAAACTATGGGATCTCTGTCTGTCCAGATATATGCATGTCTCAGTGTGTGTCTTTGATTTGGATAATATTGTTGAGGTTAATTTCTCAATGAGCTCTATTTAATTGATTATATTCATTGCAGCCAAAGATGGAGAAGCTCTAAACAGTCAACAAAAACAAGACCAGGAGCTGACTGTGGCTCAGATCATGAACTCTTTGTTACCAAATACAGACTTAAATTGAAGAAAGTAGGGAAAACCACTAGACCATTCAGGTATGACCTAAATCAAATCCCTTATAATTATACAGTGGAAGTGAGAAGATTTAAGGGTGTAGATCTGATAGAGTACCTGATGAACTATGGACTGAGGTTCGTGACATTGTATAGGAGACAGGGATCAAGACCATCCCCAAGGAAAAGAAATGAAAAAAAGCAAAATAGCTGTCTGGGGAGGCTTTACAAATAGCTGTGGAAAGAAGAGAAGTGAAAAGCAAAGGAGAAAAGGAAAGATACAAATATCTGAATGCAGAGTTTCAAAGAATAGCAAGAAGAGATAAGAAAGCCTTCCTCAGCGATCAATGCAAAGAAATAGGGGGAAAAAAACAGAATAGGAAAGACCAGAGATCTCTTGAAAAAAATTAGAGATTCCAAGGGAACATTTCATGCAAAGATGGGCTTGATAAAGGACAGAAATGGTATGGACCTAACAGAAGCAGAAGATATTAAGAAGAGGTGGCAAAAATACACAGAAGAACTGTACAAAAAAGATCTTCACAACCCAGATAATC
>NW_011494852.1:8658628-8660360 GCF_000754665.1 Bison bison bison | reverse complement strand
AAAAGATTTTATGCTAAGTCACTTCAGTCATGTCCGACTCTTTGTAACCCCATGGACTACACAGTCCATGGAATTCTCCAGGCCAGAGTACTGGAGTGGGTAACCTTTCCCTTCTGCAGGGGATCTTTGCAAGTCAGGGATCAAACCCACGTCTCCAGCATTGCAGACGGATTCTTTAGTAGCTGAGCCACAAGGAAAGCCAAAGAATACTGGAGTGGGTAGCCTATCTATTCGCCAGTGGATCTTCCTGGACCTAATTAAGCTGAAAAATTTTGCACAACAAAGGAAAACACCGACTAGAGAGCAATGACATATGAATGGGAGAAAATAGGTACAGATCATGTAGGAGTCACTGATATGAGGACCTGACAAAATAAGCAAGGTGGCGTGTGCAATCAAAAGCAGCAGACTCACTGATAGTTTGAATGACTAGTGGTTTCTAGTGTGAGGGCAGGGGCTTCAGTACGGGGGAGGAGGAGTGGGAGGTACAAACTGTTGGGAGGAAGACAGGCTCCCCTGTCCATGGAATTTTCCAGGCAAGAATACTGGGATTGGGTTGCCATTTCCTTCTGCAGGCGATCTCCCCTACCCAGGGATCGATCCCGTGTCTCCTGTGTGTCCTGCATTGGCAGGCGGATTCCTGAACATTAGTGCCACCTGAGAAGCCCTAAGAAAACTTCAAGGATGGAGCATACAACATGGGAATATAGGCAATATGTTGTAAGAGCTGTAAGTGGAAAGTGCCTTTCAAAATTGTCAATGAAATAACTTACTTTTAGAATTTAAAACAAAAGAAGTGAGTTGAGCCTGGGTGTGTGAGTAAAGGGTCACTGGACTCGAGCCCAGGGGAAGTGAGGGAGGCCAATGATGAGAGGTCTTGGGGTGGGGTCTAGAGTGTGGGACAGAGGGCAGGCTTTCCAGGCTCCAGCTGGGACCAGGCTGAGAAGGGCAGGATTTCTCTTAGAGGGGGTCTGGGTGGGGGCTGCAGCATCTGGAGAAGCTCTGTAGGAAAGCGAATGCCCACCTTGGAAGTCGAAGTCATGCGTCAACCGAGTTTGAGAGATGCTGAGATGTGTGAGTAGGTGAACCAAACTGAGACCAGAGTGGAGGCAAAACAGATCCAGGGTCCAGGGAAGGGATGTCACGAGGACAGAAGCATCTAGAACACAGGGAGCGGGGAGGGAGGAAAAGGAGGAGGGTGTTGACCTAGGAGTGTGCAGAGCCTGAAGGGTATGATACCCACCAGGGTTCTAGGAATCCTGTCAGTAGACACTGATAAGAGGCCAGACAGGATATTCAGACAAGGTTTTATTGGAGCTCTGGCTGCATCAGGAAGGGAGTCAAACAGGTGACAAGTTGCCTTGTCTGCTTCTGGGGGATAAGGAGGTGTCGGGGCGCGTGTGGGAAATCTGGTACATTAAGTGGGATGAGGGCAGGCTGGGTCCAGCATTGGGCTGGAGGACTGACTGCCAGGTCTGCCCAGCCTCTTGGTGATGCTCTGTGCAGGCATCACGTCCAAGACCCCATCTTTGCTCTCCAGCTCTGAAGGGGTGACTGGAGTTTTGATCTTTTTTCTTTTTTTATCTCGTGCATCGTTTGCCCAAGCTGTTCAGGTATGTAGAAGTATATTGAGTCCCTTGTCGTTTCCTTGTTGTCTGTGGCTCGGGAAGATGTGTGTCCACGCGGAAGCACTGCAGCCCAGGTCCCAGCGTGTCTGAAATCTAGAACCTGG
>NW_011494852.1:8658176-8658528 GCF_000754665.1 Bison bison bison | reverse complement strand
GGAGATAGGGATCAAGACCATCCCCATGGAAAACAAATGCAAAAAAGCAAAATGGCTGTCTGGGGAGGCTTTACAAATAGCTGTGGAAAGAAGAGAAGTGAAAAGCAAAGGAGAAAGGGAAAGATATAAGCATCTGAATGCTGAATTCCAAAGAATAGCAAGAAGAGATAAGAAAGCCTTCCTCAGCGATCAATGCAAAGAAATAGGGGAAAAAAACAGAATAGGAAAGACTAGAGATCTCTGCAAAAAAATTAGAGATTCCAAGGGAACATTTCATGCAAAGATGGGCTCTATAAAGGACAGAAATGGTATGGACCTAACAGAAGCAGAAGATATTAAGAAGAGGTGGCAA
>NW_011494852.1:8656125-8658076 GCF_000754665.1 Bison bison bison | reverse complement strand
TCTGCCCGCAATGCAGAGGAGCCAAGTTCAATCCCTGGGTCGGGAAGATCCCCTGGAGAAGAGAATGGCTACCCACTCCAGTATTCTTGCCTGGAGAATTCCATAGACAGAGGAGCCTGGTGGGCTACAGTCCATTGGGTTGCAAAGAGTCAGACACAACTGAGCGACTAAAACACATACACTAAAGTAAGCGTTTATAAATCAAGCGATTCTGAATTCAAGAAAAATTAAACTATATGAGTTTCAGGCTCTTGTAAACTGGGAAATATTCACTATTATGTTAATCAGTTCAGTTCAGTTGCTCAGTCGTGTCTGACTCTTTCCAACCCCATGGACTGAAGCACGCCAGGCTCCTTTCCCAATTTGGAACCAGTCTGTTGTTCCATGTCCGGTTCTAACTGCTGCTTCTTCATCTGCATACAGATTTCTCAGGACGTAGGTAAGGTGGTCTGATATTCCCATCTCTTTCAGAATTTTCCATAGTTTCCTGTGATCCACAGAGTCAAAGGCTTTGGCATAGTCAATAAAGCAGAAGTAGATGTTTTTCTGGAACTCTCTTGCTTTTTCCATGATTCAACGGATGCTGGCAATTTCATCTCTGGTTCGTCTGCCTTTTCTAAATCCAGCTTCAACATAAGGAAGTTCTTGGTTCACATACTGTTGAATCCTGGCTTGGAGAATTTTGATAATGACTTTGCTAGCGATTGAGATGAGTACAATGGTGCGCTAGTTTGAACATTCTTTGGCATTGCCTTCTTGGGAATTGGAATGAAAATTGACCTTTTCAAGTACTGTGGTTACTGCTGGGTTTTTTTTAATTTGCTGGCATATTGAGTAGAGCACTTTCACAGCATCATCTTTTTGGATTTGAAATAGCCTAACTGGAATTCTATCACCTCCACTAGCTTTGTTTGTAGTGATGCTTCCTAAGGCCCACTTGACTTCGCATTCCAAGATGGCTCTAGGTGAGTGATCACACCATCATGGTTGTCTGGGTCATGAAGATATACCCATTTAAATGCAGAATTTCGAAGAATAGCAAGGTGAGATACGACAGGCTTCCTTGGTGATCAGTGCAAAGAAATAGAGGAAAACAATAGAATGGGAAAGACTAGAGATCTCTTCAAGAAAATTATAGATACCAAGGGAACATGTCATGCAAAGATGGGCACAATAAAGGACAGAAATTCTATGGACCTAACAGATGCAGACGATATTAAGAAGAGGTGGCAACAATACACACAAGAACTGTACAAAAAAGATCTTCATGACTCGGATAACCACGATGGTGTAATCATTCACCTAGAGCCAGACATCCGGAACAACCTTATCAGGTAAATAAAAAGCCTGTCTCAAAGAAATCTCAAAGTATAGTGGGAACTCTAGAAGAAAAAATCCACCTCAACAAAAACTGATGACAGACCTATGACATCTACAGTCAACAGACCAAACATATTAAAAGCAAATTAGTCTTGGCTGTGTTTAATAAGATCAGATCAGTCACTCAGTCGTGTCCGACTCTTTGTGACCCCATGAATCGCAGCACGCCAGGCCTCCCTGTCCATCACCAACTCCCGGAGTTCACTCAGACTCACGTCCATCGAGTCAGTGATGCCATCCAGCCATCTCTTCATCTGTCGTCCCCTTCACCTCCTGCCCCCAATCCCTCCCAGCAACAGAGTCTTTTCCAATGAGTCAACTCTTCACATGAGGTGGCCAAAGTACTGGAGTTTCAGCTTTAACATCATTCCTCCCAAAGAAATCTCAGGGCTGATCTCCTTCAGAATGGACTGGTTGGATCTCCTTGCAGTCCAAGGGACTCTCAAGATTCTTCTCCATCACAGTTCAAAAGCATCAATTCTTTGGCGCTCAGCCTTCTTCACAGTCCAACTCTCACATCCATACATGACCACAGGAAAAACCATAGCCTTGACTTGTCGGACCTCTGTTG
>NW_011494852.1:8655587-8656025 GCF_000754665.1 Bison bison bison | reverse complement strand
GTGAACCATGAACTTCCAGATGTTCAAGCTGGTTTTAGAAAAGGCAGAGGAACCAGAGATCAAATTGCCAACATCCGCTGGATCATGGAAAAAAACAAGAGAGTTCCAAAAACATCTATTTCTGCTTTATTGTCTATGCCAAAGCCTTTGACTGTGTGGATCACAATAAACTGTGGAAAATTCTTCAAGAGATGGGCATACTAGACCACCTGACCTTCTTCTTGAGAAATCTGTATGCAGGTCAGGAAGCAACAGTTAGAACTGGGCATGGAACAACAGACTGGTTCCAAATAGGAAAAGGAGTACATCAAGGCTGTATATTTTCACCCTGCTTATTTAACTACTATGCAGAGTACATCATGAGAAATGCTGGACTGGAAGAAACACAAGCTGGAATCAAGATTGCCGGGAGAAATATCAATAACCTCAGATATGCAG
>NW_011494852.1:8653561-8655487 GCF_000754665.1 Bison bison bison | reverse complement strand
TTCCTTCCAAAGAAATCTCAGGGCTGATCTCCTTCAGAATGGACTGGTTGGATCTCCTTGCAGTCCAAGGGACTCTCAAGAGTCTTCTCCATCACAGTTCAAAAGCATCAATTCTTCGGGGCTCAGCCTTCTTCCCAGTCCAACTCTCACATCCATACATGACCACAGGAAAAACCATAGCCTTGACTAGACGGACCTCTGTTGGCAAAATAATGTCTCTGCTTTTGAATATGCTATCTAGGTTGGCCATAACTTCAAGGAGTAAGCGCCTTTTAATTTCATGGCTGCAGTCACCATCTGTAGTGATTTTGGAGCCCAGAAAAATAAAGTCTGACACTGTTTCCACTGTTTCCTCATCTATCTCTCATGAAGTGATGGGACCGGATGCCATGATCTTCGTTTTCTGAATGTTGAGCTTTAAGCCAACTTTTTCACTCTCCACTTTCACTTTCATCAAGAGGCTTTTGAGTTCCTCTTCACTTTCTGCCATAAGGGTGGTGTCATTGGCATATCTGAGGCTATTGATATTTCTCCCGGCAATCTTGATTCCAGCTTGTGTTTCTTCCAGTCCAGCGTTTCTCATGATGTACTCTCCATAGAAGTTAAATAAACAGGGTGAAAATATACAGCCTTGCCGAACTCCTTTTCCTATTTGGAACCAGTCTGTTGTTCCATGTCCAGTTCTAACTGTTGCTTCCTGACCTGCATACAGATTTCTCAAGAGGCAGATCAGGTGTTCTGGTATTCCCATCTCTTTCAGAATTTTCCACAGTTTATTGTGATCCACACGATCAAAGGCTTTGGCATAGTCAATAAAGCAGAAATAGACGCTTTTCTGGGACTCTCTAGCTTTTTCCATGATCCAGTGGATGTTGGCAACTTGATCTCTGGTTCCTCTGCCTTTTCTAAAACCAGCTTGAACATCAGGAAGTTCACGGTTCATATACTGCTGAAGCCAGGCTTGGAGAATTTTGAGCATTTCTTTACTAGCCTGTGAGATGAGTGCAATTGTTCGGTAGTTTGAGCACTCTTTGGCATTGCCTTTCTTTGGGATTAGAATGAAAACTGACCTCTTCCAGTCCTATGGCCACCTGAGTTTTCCAAATTTGCTGGCATATTGAGTGCAGCACTTTCACAGCATCATCTTTCAGGATTTGAAATAGCTCAACTGGAATTCCATCACCTCCACTAGCTTTGTTCGTAGTGCTGCTTTCTAAGGCCCACTTGACTTCACATTCCAGGATGTCTGGCTCTAGGGCAGTGATCACACCATCGTGATTGTCTGGGTCGTGAAGATCTTTTTTGTACAGTTCTTCTGTGTATTCTTGCCACCTCTTCTTAATATCTTCTGCTTCCGTTAGGTCCATACCATTTCTGTCCTTTATCGAGCCCATCTTTGCATGAAATATTCCTTTGGTATCTCTGATTTTCTTGAAGAGATCCCTAGTCTTTCCCATTCTGTTGTTTTCCTCTATTTCTTTGCATTGATCACTGAGGAAGGCTTTCTTATCTCTTCTTGCTATTCTTTGAAACTCTGCATTCAGATATTTATATCTTTCCTTTTCTCCTTTGCTTTTCGCGTCTCTTCTTTTTACAGCTATTTTAAGGCCTCCCCAGACAGCCATTTTGCTTTTTTGCATTTCTTTTCCATGGGGATGATCTTGATCCCTGTCTCCTGTACAATGTCACGAACCTCATTCCATAGCTCATCAGGTACTCTATCTATCAGATCTACGCCCTTAAATCTATTTCTCACTTCCACTGTATAATCATAAGGGATTTGATTTAGGTCATACCTGAATGGTCTAGTGGTTTTCCCTACTTTCTTCAATTTAAGTCTGAATTTGGCAATAAGGAGTTCATAGTCTGAGCCACAGTCAGCTCCTGGTCTTGTTTTTGTTGACTGTATAGAGCTTCTCCATCTTT
>NW_011494852.1:8653128-8653461 GCF_000754665.1 Bison bison bison | reverse complement strand
TTCTTTGGAAGGAATGATGCTAAAGCTGAAACTCCAATAGTTTGGCCACCTCATGCGAAGAGTTGACTCATTGGAAAAGACTCTGATGTTTGGAGGAATTGGGGGCTGGAGGAGAAGGGGACGACAGAGGATGAGATGGCTGGATGGCATCACTGACTCGATGGACGTGAGTCTGAGTGAACTCCGGGGTTTGGTGATGGACAGGGAGGCCTGGCGTGCTGCGATTCATGGGGTCACAAAGAGTCGGACACGACTGAGCCACTGAACTGAACTGAACTGAAAGAAAGTAGGGCTTCTCTGGTGGCTCAGATGGTAAAGAATCTGCCCGCAATG
>NW_011494852.1:8642274-8653028 GCF_000754665.1 Bison bison bison | reverse complement strand
TGCTTTTCGCTTCTCTTCTTTTCACAGCTATTTTAAGGCCTCCCCAGACAGCCATTTTGCTTTTTTGCATTTCTTTTCCATGGAGATGGTCTTGATCCCTGTCTCCTGTACAATGTCACAAACCTCATTCCATAGCTCATCAGGTACTCTATCTATGAGATCTAGGCCCTTAAATCTATTTCTCACTTATACTGTGTAATCATAACGGATTTGATTTAGGTCATACCTGAATGATCTAGTGGGTTTCCCTACTTTCTTCAATTTAAGTCTGAATTTGGCAATAAGGAGTTCATGGTCTTAGCCACAGTCAGCTCCTGGTCTTGTTTTTGTTGACTGTATAGAGCTTCTCCATCTTTGGCTGCAAAGAATATAATCAGTCTGATTTTGGTGTTGACCATCTGGTGATGTCCATGTGTAGCGTCTTCTCTTGTGTTGTTGGAAGAGGGTGTTTGTTAGGACCAGTGCATTTTCGTGGCAAAACTCTATTAGTCTTTGCCCTGCTTCATTCCATATTCCAAGGCCAAATTTGCCTGTTACTTCAGGTGTTCCTAACTTCCTACTTTTGCATTCCAGTCCCCTATAATGAAAAGGACATCTTTTTTGGCTGTTAGTTCTAAAAGGTCCTGTAGGTCTTCATAGAACCGTTCAACTTCAGCTTTTTCAGTGTTACTGGTTGGGGCATAGACTTGGATTACTGTGATATTGAATGGTTTGCCTTGGAAACGAACAGAGATCATTCTGTCGTTTTTGAGATTGCATCCAAGTATTGCATTTCGGACTCTTTTGTTGACCATGATGGCCACTCCATTCCTTCTGAGGGATTCCTGCCCGCAGTAGTAGATATAATGGTCATCTGAGTTAAATTCACCCATTCCAGACCATTTCAGTTCACTGATTCCTAGAATGTCGACATTCACTCTTGCCATCTCTTGTTGACCACTTCCAATTTGCCTTGATTCATGGATCTGACATTCCAAGTTCCTATGCAATATTGCTCTTTACAACATCGGACCTTGCTTCTATCACCAGTCACATCCACAGCTGGGTATTCTTTATGCTTTGTCTCCATCCCTTCCTTCTTTTTGGAGTTATTTCTTCACTGATCTCCAGTAACATATTGGGCACCTACTGACCTGGGGAGTTTCTCTTTCAGTATCCTATCATTTTGCCTTTTCGTACTATTCATGGGGTTCTCAAGGCAAGAATACTGAAGTGGTTTGCCATTCCCTTCTCCAGTGGACTACATTCTGTCAGATCTCTCCACCATGACCTGCCCATCTTGGGTTGCCCCACGGGCATGGCTTAGTTTCATTGAGTTAGCCAAGGCTGTGGTCCTAGTGTGATTAGATTGACTAGTTTTCTGTGAGTATGGTTTCAGTGTGTTTGCCCTCTGATGCCCTCTTGCAACACCTACCGTCTTACTTGGGTTTCTCTTACCTTGGGCATGGGGTATCTCTTCACAGCTGCTCCAGCAAAGCGCAGCCATTGCTCCTTACCTTGGACATGTTTAATAAAAATTAGGATAATGGTAGAAAAAAATTTGTCTCACTGAATATTAAATCCTAGTTTTGTTAATTAAGGTTAGTGTTTATTAAGGTTCACTTCTGAAATAATTATTTGTTGTTATAAAATTTAATTAAGTTAATAAGAGGACATTCTAAGTTTGTTTCTGAAGACTAACTTCATAATCAACCTTTGGATAAACAGCAGATGATCCATGATCTACAACCAGAGGATTAACACCAGCTTATGGTCATTCAACAAACTAAGTCAGATGACCAGGTAAATACTGGGCTACCCCTAATAGAAGCTCTTAAATTCTTCCTTGTCACGTTACTATTACTGCTAGCTATATTGCTTTCTATATTGCTTATCTTACAGAATTGTTGTCTTTTCCATTACCAATTGTGTGACTGAGTCTCTAATAAAAGGATGATCTATCGTTCCATATGAGATCAATGATTATAATAATGTAACTCTAAGTATGAGAAGAAGCCAAAAGAAGAAATATTTTCATGCTCTATAAGAGACTACTAGTAAGGCAGATATGATCCAGGACTTTTGCTACTTTCATAGCCTAATCCAGTAACAGCACATTGAGTGGACAATCAAAACATCTTTGCTAGACCTGGGAATGAGCATTCCTAATATATCTTTGCTAGACAAGCATTCCTAACATCATGGGACAAAATGATCACAATATGGCCCCAAAACCGTGCTCAAATCTATGACCATGAAGGGAGTATGAGGCTGGAAGCTGGCACTTGCCATCTGCCTCTACAAAGATGAAATCAGGAGCCACTACAGCTGCTGACCTTCTACACCCACAGAAAGGAATTCAGGGTAGAAATCATGAATGAGGCGTTTTGTGCTCTAAGAAAAACTAGCAGGACAGGTCTTCAGACAGTTAGATGTTTTCAAGTAAAGATTTCATGAACCCCAATTCTTGCATCTTCTCTTACCTAGAGAAGCCCCAACATCACAGACCAATGTCTGGCCTTGGTTCTCCTAACTAGCCCCTCTTTTAAGCCCCTCGGCAGTTTTTCTACTTCTATTAATCTTCAGGCCATGTATCTCTAACCTTCTTTTTAAGTTTGTTTCTTCTAGAATACAAATAAAATCTCCAGATGCTGATGCAACAAGGATACCAGCTGGTTGACACATGGACTACGCTGGAACAAGTGGCTTTCTCATTCCACAGACTCTCATCTCCCTCCAAAAATGCACCCTGACAGTGTGGGCATTGCGACCAGGACCCCACAACCCTCCTGTCCAGCAGGAAGAAGCCAGAGCAGTTTCTGCCCCTTTCCCCAATGACTCGGGTCCCCACGTCGCAAGAGAGGATAGGCAGGTAGTTAGACATGAGCAGGGTATAAAGGGGCCAAAGATTTGGCCCATTAATAAGAGGGGAGAACACTGAATCCTGCCCCAGGGCACAGGTGTGAGGTCTTGCACCAAGGCCACAGAAGCAGAGCCCAGAACCAAAGTCACCTCGAAAGCTGACTGTCCCACTTTATAACTGTTGCCAAAAACCACCTGCTGCTGCTGCTAAGTCGCTTCAGTCGTGTCCTACTCTGTGCGACCCAATGGACGGCAGCCCACCACGATCCCCCGTCCCTGGGATCCTCCAGGCAAGAACACTCGAGTGGGTTGCCATTTCCTTCTCCAAGGCATGAAAGTGAAAAGTGAAAGGGAAGTCGCTCAGTCGTGTCCGACTCTTAGTGATCCCATGGACTGCAGCCCACCAGGCTCCTCTGTCCATGGGATTTTCCAGGCAAGAGTACTGGAGTGGGGTGTCATTGCCTTCTCTGAAAAACCCCCTAATACTAACTAAAAAGCTGCCTGACTCCCAATTAGGCAGATGCCCACTCCATTAAACACCCTATAGCGTCCCAACCACTCACCTAATGCCAACCTTTCAGCAGAAATTTTCTTTGTTTTAAGGCTACAAAACGTGGCTATTAACTCATGAACACTGTCGACTCACCCTGGTCTGTCAGCAGTTGTCAGCCAGCTGCGCTCGCGGTGCCCACTCTCTCTCTGCTCTTTGTTTTTAATAAACGCACTCCCTTCTGAAATGCCCTGTGTCTGGAAATTCTTTTCCAACCCGCGCTCAGACTGCCTGAACAATGTCGACTTGGGAGCTTGGGAGGCAGGCTCCCCATATGAGCAGAGGGCCCAGAGGCGCCAGGGCGGCCTTGAGAGGAGTGTTGGGGGCACAGGGCCCGGGAGCCAGTCTTCAAGGGATAGAATAGGGTCAGAACAGAGGGAAGGAGGAGCTCTGCACCACAGAGGAACCCTCCCAGTGGAAGGACCGTCCCCACAAGAGAAGCATGTGGATGGTGTGGACTCCAACAAGCTCTGAGCTTCCCAAGGGAGGCTGGCGGTTCCAAAGGGCAGGATGCGCTTGAGGCCTCTTTTTGCCTGAAAAACAGAAACTACACAAGTAATCTCATCTCTGCAGAGTCATTCCTCACCCCGACTTTCCCCTCCCATCCCCCAGGACAGCAACTTTCTCTTCTTTCCCTGCCCCCTAAACTCGTCCCCCTTCCCCCGCTCTTCTAGATCATTCTGGGCTCTACACACTCCTAGGCCTGCCCCATCCTCCATTTTCTCCCCTTCCCACTTCTTGTATTCTAGATTCTTCTGCCCACTATACCCTCCGCTCCCTGGGTCCTGGATCCTTTGCAGCTTCCATGTGGCCTCAGTTTCACCTACTCACACATTTCACCATCTCTCAAATCCATGGAAGAACGTTTGGCGCCCCCATGTGGACATTCATTTTCCTGCAGGGCTTCCCCCAGAAGCTGGAGGCCCCAACCAGACCCCCTCTGAGAGCAACCCTGCCCTTCTCAGCCTGGTTCCAGCTGGAACCTGGAAATCCTGCCCTCTTGTCCTACATTCTAGGCTCTACCCCAAGCCGTTCCCTCACTTCCCCAGGGCTGGAGTCCAGGAACCCTATTCTGGCCCGCATCCCCACTGCTCATGTCCTTCATTTTTTGAATCGCCTGCACCCTCTGCTCAAGACTTCTGTCTCCTCCAGGGTCCTGACATCCCCCAACTCCTGCGCAAAGTCTGCCCTTTTAGCCCCAAAGGATTCCAATCTCCTTCTCCACCTGGTTTCCTGGACCCTTTCTCCACCCACTCCTCTTCCCTGGGACTCCTTTGGGCCAGGAGATTTGTGCCTGCGTGTCGCTAACTCCCTTCAGAAACAGATGCAAAACAGATAGAAACACACACACACACACACAAATAGATATAAACACACAATACACAGACATACACACACACCCGTGTACACACACATATGTGGGCACATAGCTACATACATACACACAAATAGACATATATGGATACATATTCACACACACACACACACACACACTCAACCCACAGATCTCCCGCACCAGGGCCTTGATTGATTGGCATGGAGCTCTTCTCTGAAAACCCCGCCCCCTGGGCTTCCTCTGTGAAGCGGGCACCTCCCACGACGTCTTCCGGAGGATATAAATTCAGGGTGTGTTCTGAGAGGAACACCCACAACTCGAGCTTGCGCCATGTCTTCACTTCTTTCGCTGATCGTGGACAAGGTCGTGGAAGTCCGAGAGTGGGTGCAGGCTAAATTTCTCACACAGAAGGTAAAAAAATTTTCCGTGATGTCCTGGACTGGATGCTCTTACCCAGCAGGGTCCCCCAGTCTGCTGGGGAAGGGCACCTGGCTGGCCAGGAAGTTGCCCACTCTATCTGGGGATCTGGTCAACGGAGGGGGTCTGCCAGATTAATCTTTAATGGGCATCTGCCCTGTGGGTGCCAACTTGGGAGTTTGGGGCGGGCTGATCCAGATCTGTTGGGAGGACGAGGAGCCATGGGGCCTTGAGAGGAGTCAGGGATGCGCGGGGGCCCGGGCAAGGGAGAGAATTGGGTGAGAACAGAGGGAAGGAGAAGCTCCACGCCACCGAGGAGCCCTCAAAGTGTAAGCACCGTTCTGGGAAGGGAAGTGTGGACGGTGTGGACCCCAACAAGCTCTGTGATTCCGAAGGCGGGCCTGGAGGCTGGCAGTTCCAACAGCGGGAGATGTGACTGAGGCCTCTTTTTGCCTCAAGAACTGAAACTGCACAAGCAGCCCCGCCGTCACGCCCACTTTCCATTTCCTTCCCCGAGGACAGTAACCCGCTCTTCTTTCCCTGCCCCCTAAACTCGTCCCCGCTTCCCGGCTTTTCTAGCTCCTTCTGGGCTCTGCCTGCCACAGTCTTCCTCATGCTTAGTCATCCTGTGCCCTCGTGTTCTAGATTCTTCTGCCGCGCTCCCCTCCCCTCCCTTGGCTCTGGCTCCTCTTCAGCCTCCGCTGTGGTCTCACAGCGGTCTTCACTTGCTCACACATCTCAGCCTCACACAAGCTCAGCGGAAGCACATTTGAAGCCCAGAGATGGACATTCCCTGTTTTGTTACATATACTAGTTTGTGGTATTTTGTTAAATTCCTCATGCAAGTGATATCATATTGTATTTGCCACTGTTTTCTCCCACTTAATAGATTATGTTTACTTTTTTATCTAACCAAAAGCATCTAAAGCACACCAACTGAGAAATGAAAAAGGAATACAAATGAACTTATCTACAAAACAAATAAAATTATAGATGTAGAAAGCAATCTGATGGTTACCTGGGGTAAGGAGGGAAGGGATAAACTGGAAGACTGAGGTTGACATGTACACACGACTATATATAAAATAGATGAGGAATAACGACCTTCTGTATAGCACAGGGAACTCTACTCAGTACTCTGTAATGACTTATATGGAAAAAGAATCTGGAAAAGAGTGGATATATGTATGACTCACTTTGCGGTATAACTGAAACTGACGCAACACTGTAAATCAACTATACCACTAGAAAAAAAGATTTTTAAGGAAGTAAAAGAACAAAACTCTTAATGGAAAAGAAAATGAAAGTCAAAGCAATATACATGTACCAGATACATATCAGTATCTGGTATATATTATAATAATATGTATACTAAAAAAAAATATATATATATATAATATATAATATGGGGCTTCCCAGGTGACACAGTAGTAAAGAATCCTCCTGCCAACACAGGAGATGCAAGAGATGCAGGTTCAATCTCTGGGTCACGAAGATTTCCTGGACTAAGAAATGACAACCCACTCCAGTATTCTTGCCTTGAAAATTCCATGGACAGAGGAACCTAACGGGCTATATGGTCTATGGGGTCACAGCCAGACACGACTGAGCACACACACACACGCACACGCACACACACACATGTATATAACATACATGATATATATAATAATATATATAATACATAATACAACATATAGTAGATATATATATTATGTTTGCATGCATAATATATATTTTCCGTGGGTTTCTCGTAGATAAATTAATGATATATGGAACAAAACAAGCCCTGAAACCCTTGAACTGTTGGTTTGCCCAGTCCAAGGGATGCTGATATTTATACTACACAAGATAGCAACCAGTTAAATGTGAATTGTTCATAAAACAATATCATGTACATCTTTAAAAAGATGTTTGGTCGCTAACCAACACAAGCCATTACAGGTTAATTTCTTTTTATATATCTGTTTGGATCTATGCTATCTTTGTGAAATCTTAGAAGACGACATCATATATTATTGTTAAAGAAGCCGCATCATTGAGGGAAGTTAACAGTAGAGATTTGGATATCCTTATTAATTATAAATACTGACTCCTCTTGTCCAGCAGGAAGAAGCCAGAGAGGGTTCACTTGTTTCGCTGATCATGGACAAGGTCATGAAAGTCCCAGAGCAGGTGGGGGCTGAATTTCTCGCACAGAAGGTAACAAAATTTATAAAAGTTATTTTAACAACATGTGGAATGGAGCAAGCCCTGAAACCCTTTTACTGGTTGATGCCATACCCAATCAGAAGGATACTGATATTTGTACTACACAAGATAGCTTCGGTGGCATGCAACTGGATGGTCACGAAATTTTTTAAAAAAAAGAGCATATATATATTTGAAAAGATGGGTGATCAACCAACAGAAGTGATTGTGGCTTGATTTCTATTTCTACATCTATATGCATTTGGGATCTATACTATCTTTGTGAACTATGTTTGGGGGTTTTTGTGGGGGCAGGGGGGCTTTTCATTTCTTCCACCTCTTTGAGAAACACAGGCTTTATTTATTAGGTTACTGCTGGGCAGAGGTTACAAAAGGGCTTCTGGGCTTCCTCCTAGGCTGGAGTAGATAGATACTCCCAGAGGAGTAGTGTGTTTCCTCTGTCCTCCCCCTCATGGCTGAATGCGGATGGCCCGATGTAGCCCGAAGACCTCTCCCTGGAGGGATGGTTTTTCTGTGATGTCCTGGACTGGATGCTCTTACCCAGCAGGGTCATCCAGTCCGCTGGGGAAGGGCATCTGGCTGGCCAGGAAGTGGCCCACTCTATCTGGGGATCTGGTCAACAGAGGGGGCCTGCCAAATGAACCTTTAATGGGCATCTGCCCTGTGGGTGCCAACTTGGGAGTTTGGGGCGGGCTGATCCCGACCTGTTGGGAGGGCGAGGAGCCATGGGGCCTTGAGAGGAGTCAGGGGTGTGCGGGGGACCGGGCAAGGGAGAGAATTGGGTGAGAACAGAGGGAAGGAGAAGCTCCACGCCACCGAGGAGCCCTCAAAGTGTAAGCACCGTTCTGGGAAGGGAAGTGTGGACGGTGTGGACCCCAACAAGCTCTGTGATTCCGAAGGCGGGCCTGGAGGCTGGCAGTTCCAACAGCGGGAGATGTGACTGAGGCCTCTTTTTGCCTCAGGAACTGAAACTGCACAGCCTCAAGAACTGAAACTGCACAAGCAGCCCCGCCCTCACGCCCACTTTCCATTTCCTTCCCCGAGGACAGTAACCCGCTCTTCTTTCCCTGCCCCCTAAACTCGTCCCCGCTTCCCGGCTTTTCTAGCTCCTTCTGGGCTCTGCCTACCACAGTCTTCCTTATTCTTACTCATCCTGTACCCTCGTGTTCTAGATTCTTCTCCCGCGCTCCCCTCCCCTCCCTTGGCTCTGGCTCCTCTTCAGCCTCCGCTGTGGTCTCACAGCGGTCTTCACTTGCTCACACATCTCAGCCTCACACAAGCTCAGCGGAAGCACATTTGAAGCCCAGAGATGGACATTCCCTGTTTTGTTACATATACTAGTTTGTGGTATTCCTCATGTAAGTGATATCATATAGTATTTGCCAGTTTTCTCCCACTTAATAGATTATGTTTACTCTTTTATCTAACCAAAAGCATCTAAAGCACACCAACTGAGAAATGAAAAAGGGATACAAATGAACTTACCTACAAAACAAATAAAATTATAGATGTAGAAAGCAATCTGATGGTTACCTGGGGTAAGGAGGGGAGGGATAAACTGGAAGACTGAGGTTGACATGTACACACGACTATATATAAAATAGATGAGGAATAACGACCTTCTGTATAGCACAGGGAACTCTACTCAGTACTCTGTAACGACCTATATGGAAAAAGAATCTAGAAAAGAGTGGATATATGTATGACTCACTTTGCGGTATAACTGAAACTAACACAACACTGTAAATCAACTATACCACTAGAAAAAAAGATTTTTAAGGAAGTAAAAGAACAAAACTCTTAATGGAAAAGAAAATGAAAGTCAAAGCCATATACATGTACCAGATACATACCAGTGTCTGGTATATATTATAATAATATGTATACTAAAAATATATATACGTAATATATATATGGGGCTTCCCAGGTGACACAGTAGTAAAGAATCCTCCTGCCAACACAGGAGATGCAGGAGATGCATGTTCAATCTCTGGGTCACGAAGATCTCCTGACGTAGGAAATGACAACCCACTCCATTATTCTTGTCTGGAAAATTCCATGGACAGAGGCACCTAGCCGGCTATATAGTCTATGGGGTCACAGTCGAACGCGACTGAGCGCACGCACAAACATGTATATAACATACATGATATATATCATATTATATAATATATAATGCATAATACAATATATAGTAGATATATATATATATTATGTTTGTATGCATAATATATATTTTCCGTGGGTTTCTCATAGATAAATTAATGATATATGGAACGAAACAAGCCCTGAAACCCTTGAACTGTTGGGTTGCCCAGTCCAAGGGATGCTGATACTTGTACTACATAAGATAGCAACTCGTTAAACATGAATCGTTCATAAAACAATATCATATATATCTTTAAACAGATGTTTGGTCGCCAAATAGCAGAAGCCATTACGGTTTAATTTCTTTTTATATATTTGTTCAGAATCTATGCTATCTTTCCAAAATCTTAGAAGACGACATCGTATATTATTGTTAAAGAAGACACATCATGGAAGGAAGTTAACAGTAGAGATTTGGATATCCTTATTAATTATAAATACTGACTCCTCTGTCTAAGAGAAAGGACTGATTTAAAACTGGGGAGACATCCCTAACATGATAACGGGTTTCAGGAGACACAGATTACCAGCTTGGCTTCCTGTGGTGGCCACTAAACTGTGATTTCCTCCAACACTGGCAAACATTTAGAAATCGAACTTTTGCTGTTCTAAGCAAGACACCAACTGTGCCTTCCTGGCAATGAGTAGACTTGACCCTGGAGATAAAGGATTACCAAACTGTCATGTCGTCTTCTGCCTGGTTCTGTGCTGACCGAGACTCCAACTGGGCACAGAGCAGGGTAAGGGGCAGATGGTGACCGGGCAGGACCCTAGGAGGCTTTCCCAGAATAAAGCCCAAGCCGAGTCTTCCGCCTGCCTTTTGTCTGTAGAAAATCTTTCATCAAAGAATAAACTTGGGGACTTCCTTGGGGGTCCAGTGGGTGAAGACTCTGAACTTCCACTGCAGGGAACACAGGTTTGATCTTGGTTGGGGAACGAGAATCCTACTTGCTTGCGACGCGGCCAGAAAATAAAAAGTAAAAATTTTTTTAAAAGAATAAATTTAATCAGAGAAGTGAGAAAATACAGAAAGAAAAGGAAAACAGTCAAACAAGCCAAAATAATAATACTTTCAGCCATTAGACAAAGTCAAGGACCTTTATTTAGTTCTTCCTCAGGTCTATAGATATTGTTCTGTGCCTTATTTGTGAACTGTTTAGCAGATACTCAAACCCCTACCAGGTGGAGGAAGTTAACTGTATGTTGCCCACAAGCAAGTCAACCCCAGACCACTTGGAAGCAGAAGGTTGA
>NW_011494852.1:8641684-8642174 GCF_000754665.1 Bison bison bison | reverse complement strand
GATGGAGTGAACACACCTGCTGGAGAAGTTTCACACTGGTCAGGCATGGTGGTCCTGTTGAAGAAACCGAAAAACACTACAGAGCACAAGTGTGATCTGCCTTGTAAATGCTTCCTGGGCCCTCCTTCCTAGGAAGATTTCTGAGCTGATCCACTCCAGCACCACAGACAGCTCCCACTTCTGCCCTGCCTTTTCCCAGGTGGTTCATCAGGAGCTCAGCAAGCAGAGGAGGGCTGTCGACGGCCTACACAATATGATAGGCGGAATGGGAAAGAGTAGACTGAGACTAGGGGAGGCTTCAACATGGACCCCAGGTGGGCATACTGTGGGCAGGGATTGGAGACAGAGACTAGGAAGCTGTAGGTGAGAAAGGGGAGGCTGACGACATGAGTGCGGGCGGCTGTGAGCGGCGCACTTAGCGCGACCTGCGCACTTAGCACAGCTGAGAGGAGCTACCCCACGTCCGAGGTCAGGGTCAGAAGACCGGGAG
>NW_011494852.1:8640385-8641584 GCF_000754665.1 Bison bison bison | reverse complement strand
GTAAACAGTGTGAGACTCCTCACTACCACCACCAGGCTGGGACACACAGTCTTAAGGCATTGCCTGCTGTGGCCCTCTTTGCCTGGCCAAACAGTACAGCTAATTTCTTTCTACTTCACCCAACTCTTCCTTAAAGGTTTCAACCTGCACCACTGTACAGAGGCTGGATTTTGGCAACAAATTGGGCGATCGGTGTGGGGTTGACCTAGGGGCAGCCCCACGGGGGTCCCCTGGCTTGATCAGACTCTCCGAGGTCATTCCTCCACGCCAGGCTCTTTTGAGAAGACAGAGGGTTGGAAGATTCCTTCAGAGGCCAGGTGGTCTGGGACCCTTGTCAAGAAGGCTGAGCTCGTCATATCAGGTACTGCATCTAGGCAGTGGGGGCTCTGAGTCAGAAGTGGAGGGTGAAGGAGGACCACCCTAGAAGCTGGGGAGGCTACCTTCACCTTAAAGAAGTTTCTTTCTTTCTCCAGCCTATGTCAGCCTGAAGTTTCTGCTCCAAAGAATTATTTGGAGGAAGGAGAAAGAATTGGGGACATGGAGACACCTTGGCCAGCATCTGGGTAAGTCCCCAGGTGAATATTCTGAGGCTCCTTTGAAACAGGAGGGGAAAGGGCAGGGCACAACCTTTGACATATCCCGAGGGCACAACATAAACGAATTAAAATCAAATGGGTCCAAGATGGCCGACAAGTCAACTTGACTAGACCTTGATCCTTGGTATAACTCATTGTAACACATCAGCAAGCTAAATGGCACACTCAAGGTGCCGTGACAGTTCCGAGGTCAACCATCAAAGACCAAAAAGTGGGCCATGGTCGAACTCCTGGAAATCCCCTCCCCTTCCTCAAAACTGTGGGAATAATCCTCCCACTTAGTAGTCTATGAAATGATCCAGCCCATAGAAACTACCACACCACGTTTCCAGGCCGTTGTGCTCACCCTCTGTAATGGCTCACACTCTGTCTGTGGGAAGTGTTTCTCTAGGAATAAATCCACTTCTTACCTATCACTTTGTCTCTCACTGGATTCTTTCTGTGATGAGACATCAAGAACCTGAGTCAGGCCATGGAAAAAAACAGAAGAGGACACTCAATACACCTGATAGCCCCTGGGAGATCTCAGATACCTATTCAGGACTACCAATGAGTGCCATTCTAATGAACACCCCCAAAATCTGGTTTCTGGGGATAAGATTT
>NW_011494852.1:8639760-8640285 GCF_000754665.1 Bison bison bison | reverse complement strand
TAAGAGAAGAAATGAGCCTAAAGTTAGCAGAAGGAAAGGAATACTAAAAAAAACTATAGTAAGAGAAGAAATGAGCCTAAAGTTAGCAGAAGGAAAGGAATACTAAAAAAAACTATAGTAAGAGAAGAAATGAGCCTAAAGTTAGCAGAAGGAAAGGAATACTAAAAAAAACTATAGTAAGAGAAGAAATGAGCCTAAAGTTAGCAGAAGGAAAGGAATACTAAAAAAAACTATAGTAAGAGAAGAAATGAGCCTAAAGTTAGCAGAAGGAAAGGAATACTAAAAAAAACTATAGTAAGAGAAGAAATGAGCCTAAAGTTAGCAGAAGGAAAGGAATACTAAAAAAAACTATAGTAAGAGAAGAAATGAGCCTAAAGTTAGCAGAAGGAAAGGAATACTAAAAATCAGAGCAGAAGTAAATGAAATAAAGACCAGCGAACTAATAAAACAGATCAGTGAAACCAAGAGTTTTTTTTCCTCTTTCAGAAGAAAATGTTTCATTACTTACGACTGGTAGGGACACGT
>NW_011494852.1:8623736-8639660 GCF_000754665.1 Bison bison bison | reverse complement strand
GAGTGCCATTCTAATGAACACCCCCAAAATCTGGTTTCTGGGGATAAGATTTCTCAGGATAGCTCTAAAGAGCCAACACAGCTTGGTAGAGACTGTACTCCAAAACAGACAGGAGATAGATCTTCTGATCCCTAAACAAGGAGGGACTTGAGCCATCCTGGCCATGTGAATTTAAAATTGACCAATGTCCCTACTAGTCCATGTTATGCCATATTGATGATGTTTATGATTGTTCCATGTACTGTCAATTGTCTAACCTTGTTTTTTCTCTTCCAGGTCAACCAGCTACAACATGCAGTGCCAGTTCAACAAAGATATAAAACTACAGCTGACCACGGAAAATATCACTCACCCTTAGATGGACACCGCTATAAGGACTCTGAGGCTTGGGACTAGCAAGAGGGGGAGGCCCAATACCCCTCGCCGTCCCAGTTCAGCAGGAAGTAGCCAGAAAGACCTCGACGCCCCTATTCCCAAAGAACTGGGCCTTCCATCTCTTGAGGGGGTAATGTTAGGTAGTTAGAATAGGGAAAAGGAGTCCAGAATGGCGGTGTCTAAAAGATAAGGAACAGAAAAGCCCACAGAAATAGAACAAAAGAAGGTCTGAGGACCGGACTGAGGGCCTCAGGTAAAACAAATACCACTCCTGACTGGCCCAATTTACATAGGACAGGCACAGGAAAAAAATATATGAAAAGAGGAGCCAAAGCTAACTCGCTCGCTCGCTCTCTCCCACTCTCTGGGGCACTCATCTCTTCGTGTCTTTGGATCAACGTGCCCTGATGTCTCAAAGATGGATTTTCCTTCTATCTTCTAAATAAAATAGAGCTGTAACACTGAGCTGTGACACTGATTCTTCTAAGAGCTATAACACGGTCCGTTCGAGACCTGAGAGCTATTAACACAGTCTCTCCAAGACCCGAGAGCTGTGACACGCCGAGGGGGCTTTAATGTCCATCACTCCAAATCTTTGTTGTGACGAGGCAGAACCGAGGAGCATACACTCACATGATAGAACCAAGGCCAAGACGGCAGAGTCGACTTCCACTAGACCCTGAGCCTCAGTATATGCTCATTGTAACATATCAGCAAGCTAAGTGACCATCCACCACCGTTGGCAAAGTGAATAACCATTGTTTCACACTGATGAATGATTCTATCTGATTTAGTGTTTGAACCCCTTTTGATATTTTCAACAAAACTTCCTAAATCAAATTCTAATGAAGTCTTCTTGACCCCTAGCTAACTCTGGGATGCTTCAAAGGGGCCCTGAAACAGGACAAAGAGAGATATTAAGCTAATTAGATTCATTTGGTAGGTTAAATTACATGGGCAGTATTATCAAATGAGTAATATGTTGAGGTCCTTTAATGGACTGGAACCTGGTGGTCTGGAGTCGACGATAAGAAAGTAAAAGAGAGAAAGAGGCTGATATTCCTTGGTTTATATAGAAAACCAATAAAGTCCTTTGACACAGGGCTTGCATCGCTCACAAAGGCACCTGGTGCCCTCTTGAGGGGGGTGAATGCAGAGGGCGCCTTCTCGAGAGGGTCTTAGAAGCCTGGGCAGGAGAGTGAGCACGACGGATCTCTGCGCTCCAGAGAATTAGCCTGAGAGAGAAAGAAAGAGAAAGAAAGACATGGGGACCAAAGCTCTGATGGAGCAAAGGTGTTTTATTCAACATTGTGTGGGTATTTGTACTGTCTTACAAGATAGCTATTTTCAGCAGAGATAAAATCAAAACTTAGAAGTTCTCAAGGAAACATGAGGTCATCCATATGAAAGAGAGAGGGGTTGTAAATAATCACTTTTACTGTATGGGTCATAAAAAGGAAGAGGGTCATAAATAGTTACTTATCACCATATGGAAAAACTAACGAAGGAAATGCATGCATTCCTAAGCCCTGGAGAGTAATTTTGCTACTCCACTTAATTCCTGAATATTCAGGAATTAATAAGGGACAGAGGATTCATGACAGATCCAAAACAGCACACAGGAAGCCTCCTGTTAAATGCTTCCTGACAATTCTCCCTATTTTATTATATTTGTAAAATGAAATTTGATTTGTTCCCAATTGCAGGCACTATGATTAAAATGAACAGGAGTAACACAAAATTGAAGTAATCTGGAAACAAGTCCAGCCATGGGACCTTCTTCCCAGGGTCGTTGGAGATTTACTGGTAACCACAAACTATATCGAGATGGAAGAATCAAAAGGGAATCATGTCTTAAAGAGATAGAGGAGTTAAGACAAGCATATAGTTTGCAATTAATACACAGTACAGAACATATAGTCTTATTAAACTGTAAATTTCCTATGGCTATAACAAAAGGAAGTGGGACACAGGCCTGTATAAAATATGACTGATTATAGCGAAAGAAATAGTTACTATGACCACGACTGGTCCCTGTGAAATGTCCGGTCCAAGTTCCAAGTTCTTCTGTGCTCGAAGCAAGTTTCCAAATGTGTCATTGTTCAGGCCCACTCTGTTTATCGAGGACTATCCTAGGACGAAGTGGGGCTAATCCACCGTCAAGCCACCCAAGAAGTCCTTTGCCAAGGTAATGTTCCATCGTAGTGTCAGTGACCTTCCATGTCACTTGTGAAACATAGTCACACACCGTGCTATTAACCTCTTCTGAGCAGTTAGAGAACCACATACCATGGGGTCCCCAATCAAGAATTATGTGGTTAGCCACAAACATTAATTTTACTGATTTGGCTTGACATTAGTCCCAACGAACAGGAGTATATGTAAAGTTCTTATAAGTAAACCCTTTGCATAATGTTCTTTGTTCTTTCCCTAACTCTTTCCTAACACTTTCCCTAAAGTCTCAGTAGTATAAACGTGGTTCCCAGACAAAGAAAGGGCAGTAAATAATCCAAGCCACGTCCAAATGTCCTTTTTGGGAGGCAGGACGAAAGCCCAAGTTTGTCGGCTAATGTTTATGCACAATTCTGCTGGGCCTGTGCACAACAGAAGGACTTCAGAGCCTAAAGAGATGTTAAGTAGTTTTCCCTCCTTCCCAGGGTGTGAGGGCCTTTCACATTCCAGGGACGGGGCATATGGGTGGAGTCATTGGTTGATAAGATTGGTCTTTTCTCTGTCCATTCTATGACCTGCAGTAGAGGGGGGTTGGGTATGTAAACTTGATGAGTCAGAGCTCCAGCAAGGGGAGATACAGGCCAAAAGACTGAGCATTGCCAGGAGAATGTATTCAGGACTCCGAGGCGTTCCCTGTTGAGAGACCAAATTTTCAGCTCGATTAGTAAGAGTTTTTATTTGTCCCCGAGTGGGGAGATCATAAAGATGATGCCACTGAGGATGGTGCTTCCTGGAGATCTTTAGAGCCGCCATGGCCCGTATTGGAATTTCTTCCTCCTGGGGTCCTTGTTGTCCGGTCTCCATTTTGAAGGCCGGGGGCCCCCTTTGGTCGAATCTTCCGAAGAGGAAGCCATGTGAGTTCTTTGGATCCAACTGGGGAAATACAAGCATACCCTTTTCCCTGTAAGATTAGTTTCCCTGATTTCCAGTTTTTCGTTAACCCGTCCTGGTACCAAATGGGCAGAGGAAGAGAAGTGTCAATTCCTCGAAATGCTTTTGTGCATATTTCCCTGTGGTAAGTTTAAAAAATTTAAAACAAATGAAGCTGTGTTAACAATAGTTATAGGTTTAGAAAATATCTTATGTTGGAATCTAGTAAAGTCTGCTTTAAATAAGGAAGATAGTAGTGTTGCTGTGTATTCCCCCTTTTTAAAATTTTTTATTTGCAACTTTAGTGTGTGATGTGCTCGTTGGACTATGCCTTATGCCTGTGGATTATAAGGAACACCTGTAATATGTTTAATAGAAAAAGATTGTAAAAATTGTTTAAAGTGTCTAGAAATATAGGCAGGACCATTGCCTGTTTTTAGAGAACTAGGAGTTCCCATTCCAGCAAAACCAGCTAATAAGTGAGTTATATTCACTTTTCACTTTCATGCATTGGAGAAGGAAATGGCAACCCTCTCCAGTATTCTTACCTGGAGAATCCCAGGGACGGCGGAGCCTGGTGGGCTGCCCTCTATGGAGATGCACAGAGTCGGACACGACTGAAGCGACTTAGCAGCAGCAGCAGCAGGAGTTCCCATTCCAGCAAAACCAGCTAATAAGTGAGTTACAACATGTAGTGTAGCCTCACCGCAAAGAGGTGTGGCCCAAATAAAAGAAGAATTAGTGTCGATACAGACATGCAAGAAAGAAGATGGAAAAAGTTCAGGGCAATGAGTTACATCCATTTGCCATAGTTCATTAGGTTGAAAACCACGAGGATTAATACCTTGTGCGATGGGTCGAAGATGTAGAGGTCTACAAGTAGAGCAATTACTAATAATTTCTTTAGCCTGGCGGTATGGGATTTTCCGTAGCTGGTGTAGGGAGCCAGCACTATTATGCAACAGAGCATGCTGTTCCTCTGGAGTAGCAAAGGAACCCAGTTTATCAGCTTGCTCATTACCATAAGTCATGGGGCCAGGAAGACAAGAATGTGCTTGAATATGTGTAATATAAATGGGAGAACTGCAGTGTCTAACAACAAATTGTAGTTCGAAAAAGAATTGCTGAATAATAGGTTGATTGGAGTTTATGGTGGAGGTTTCTGTCACGCGAGTGTATGTTCCTCGGTTCTTTGTCTCGTCACAACAAAGATTTGGAGCAACGGACATTAAAGCCCTCAGCGCGTCACAGCTCTCAGGTCTTGGACAAACCGTGCTACAGCTCTTAGGCAAATCAGTGTTACAGCTCTATTTTATTTATAAGATAGGAGGAAAATCCAAGACTCGAAGAGAAGAGAGTGGAGAAGTGCGTGGGGGAGGGAGAAAGAGAGAGAAAGAGAGAGAGAGAGCGCTCATGCACGCGGGAGAGAGAGTCCGTGAGAAACCGCTTTGGCTCCTCTTTTATATGTTTTTTTTCCTCCACCTGGGCCTGCCCTATGCAAATTGGGCTTAGCCAGGAGTGCTGTTTGTTCTGCCTGAAGTCTTCACTCTGGTCCTTGGACTTTCCTTGTCTTTTAGCCACCGCCATTTTGGACTCCTTTTCCCTATTCTACCTACCTAACAGTTTTTATATTTTTTTAATACAAAAACAATATGTAGAGTCAGAGACTATATTAATGGGGTAAGGATGTAGGCAAATAATTTGAATAAGAGCATATAATTCATTTTGTCGAGCAGAATGAAATTTAGTATAAAAGACTTTATATTCTTTAAGAGACCAGAATGAAGCTTTGGCGTTTTTCAGTTCAGTTCAGTTCAGTCACTCAGTTGTGTCCGACTCTTTGCGACCCCATGAATCACAGCACGCCAGGCCTCCCTGTCCATCATCAACTCCTGGAGTTCACTCAGACTCATGTCCATCGAGTCAGTGATGCCATCCAGCCATCTCATCCTCTGTCGTCCGCTTCTCCTCCTGCCCCCAATCCCTCCCAACATCAGAGGAACTCCCCAGGTCAGTAGGTGCCCAATATGCTACTGGAGATCAGTGGAGAAATAACTCCAGAAAGAATGAAGGGATGGAGCCAAAGCAAAAACAATACGCAGTTCTGGCTGTGACTGGTGATAGAAGCAAGGTCCGATGCTGTAAAGAGCAATATTGCATAAGAACCTGGAATGTCAGGTCCATGAATCAAGGCGAATTGGAAGTGGTCAAACAGGAGATGGCAAGAGTGAATGTGGACATTCTAGGAATCAGTGAACTAAAATGGACTGGAATGGGTGAATTTAATTCAGATGACCATTATATCTACTACTGGGGGCAGGAATCCCTCAGAAGAAATGGATTAGCCATCATGGTCAACAAAAGAGTCCGAAATGCAGTACTTGGATGCAGTCTCAAAAATGACAGAATGATCTCTGTTCGTTTCCAAGGCAAACCATTCAATATCACAGTAATCTAAGTCTATGGCCCAACCAGTAACACTGAAGAAGCTGAAGTTGAACGGTTCTATGAAGACCTACAAGACCTTTTAGAACTAATACCCAAAAAAGAAGTCCTTTTCATTATAGGGGACTGGAATGCAAAAGTAGGAAGTCAAGAAACACCTGGAGTAATAGGCAAATTTGGCTTTGGAATATGGAATGAAGCAGGGCAAAGACTAATAGAGTTTTGCCAAGAAAATGCACTGGTCATAGCAAACACCCTCTTCCAACAACACAAGAGAAGACTCTACACATGGACATCACCAGATGGTCAACACCGATATCAGATTGATTAAATTCTTTGCAGCCAAAGATGGAGAAGCTCTATACAGTCAATCAAAACAAGACCAGGAGCTGACTGTGGCTCAGATCATGAACTCCTTATTGCCAAATTCAGACTGAAATTGGCATTTTCAGTCCCATCTATATATAGAACCTCGGCCTGTGGTATAGACTCCTTGGACTGCAAGGAGATCCAACTGTGAGCTGATAATGCGAGAAATAACAAATTCAGTATTTTTGAAGAAATCCCACAGTTTATCAGAAGGATAATAAAATGAAATTTCTCCAAAATATTCCAGAAAAGCTATTTGGAAATCAGTAGAAGTTTGTAATGATTTCTCAAATTGAGATTTATTGATAGGTATTATAATTTTATGAGGATCAGAGCCAATTAAGAGTTTTAGTCCTATTTCTTCCATTGATAATGATTAGAGCAATTAAATCAAGGTAGGGTGTAAGTGACTTTATTCCCCTAAAACGGGTATAGATCCAGTCTACTGGGTGTTCTTGTTGGGCAAGAAGTCCTGTGGGAGAATGAGGAGAGGGGAGTATAAACAATTTCAGAGGTAAATCTAGTTTGATGCGAGTAAGAAATTGTTTTTGTAATTTATTTTGCACCAAATAGAGTTCCTCTCGTGCCTCTTGAGAAAGCGAACGAGGGCTATTTAAATCAGGATCTCCTTTTAAAGTATTAAATAGGTTATTCAGTTGATGATTAGCAATGCCTCAGTTCAGTTCAGTTCAGTTCAGTCGCTCAGTCCTGTCCGACTCTTTGAGACTCCATGAATCGCAGCACGTCAGGCCTCCCTGTCCATCATTAACTTCCAGAGTTCACTCAGACTCAAGTCCATAGTCAGTGATGCCATCCAGCCATCTCATCCTCTGTCGTCCCCTTCTCCTCCTGCCCCCAATCCCTCCCAGCATCAGAGTCTTTTCCAATGAGTCAACACTTCGAATGAGGTGGCCAAAGTACTGGAGTTTCAGCTTCAGCATCATTCCTTTCAAAGAAATCCCAGGGCTGATCTCCTTCAGAATGGACTGGTTGGATCTCCTTGCAGTCCAAGGGACTCTCAAAAGTCTTCTCCAACACCACAGTTCAAAAGCATCAATTCTTTGGTGCTCAGCCTTCTTCACAGTCCAACTCTCACATCCATACATGACCACTGGAAGAACCATAGACTTGACTAGACGGACCTTGCTGCTGCTACTGCTAAGTCGCGTCAGTCGTGTCCGACTCTGTGCGACCCCATAGACGGCAGCCGAACAGGATCCTCTGTCCCTGGGATTCTCCAGACAAGAATACTGGAGTGGGTTGCCATTTCCTTCTCCAATGCATGAAATTGAAAATGAAAGTGAAGTCGCTCAGTCATGTCCTACTCTTAGCGACCCCTTGAACTGCAGCCTACCAGGCTCCTCCGTCCATGGGATTCTCCAGGCAAGAGTACTGGAGTGGGGTGCCATTGGCTTCTCCAAGACGGACCTTAGTTGGCAAAGTAATGTCTCTGCTTTTGAATATGCTATGTAGGTTGGTCATAACTTTTCTTCCAAGGAATAAACGTCTTTTAATTTCATGGCTGCAGTCACCATCTGCAGTGATTTTGGAGCCCCCAAAAAATAAAGTCTGACACTGTTTCCACTGTTTCCCCAAAGGTTTAATCCAATTTATATCACCTAAGAGCTTTTGAAAATCATTTAAGGTTGATAATTTATCAGTACGGATCTGAGTTAGTTGGGGAGTAATACATTGTCTATTAACAACAAACCCCAAGTAATGGTAAGGTGTAGAGGTTTGAAATTTTTCAGGGGCAATGATTAATCCAGAGTTTTTAAAGCATAGTTGAGCTATATCAAACGTGTTGAGTTTCTGAGATACATGGAGCCGAAAACAATATATCATCCATATAGTGAATAACAAGAAAGTTAGGAAATTGCTTTCTCACAGACTCAAGGGCTTTGGCTACGTAGTACTGACACACGGTGGGAGAATTCATCATCCCTTGTGGCAGTACATTCCATTGGTACCATTTATGAGGTCCAATATGATTAGGATAAGGGAGAGAGAAAGCGAATCTCTCTCAGTCTAAAGGGTGTAAAAGTATATTAAAAAAGCAATCTTGTAAATCAATAATAATAATATGCCAGTTTTGAGGAATAGTGGTAGGTGATGGGATTCCTGGTTGTAATGCACCCATAGGTTTCATAGATGCATTAACTTTTCTAAGGTCTTTTAGGAGATGCCATTTGTTAGATTTCTTTTTTATAGCAAAAGTAGGAGAATTCCAAGGACAACAAGATTCCTCAATATGCTTTAATTCTAGTCGTGTATCTATAAGTTCCTTAGCCACCTGTAATTTCTCTTTCAGGTGAGAGAGAGGGGCCACTGCTCTGTCCAAATAGGCTCGTCATTCTTCCAAGTTATTTTAATAATTGTATTGTTTGTTAAATGAGCAGTGGCCCCTAGGAAAAATGTGGAGTGTATATCTGAGTTTGCCATTGCATAAGTAAGTCCCTTCCTATTAGATTAAGGGGTGCATCTATCACATAAAGTTTTAATGTTGCAGGTTGGCCTTCTGGTCCCTCACATGGATAAATTTGAGTACTCTGATAAACCTCTTGTACTTTGGTTTGAGAAATCCCTGCAATTTGGCAAAAAACTTTTTGTACAGGCCAGGATTTGGGGCCATAAATGTTTGGAAATAATAGTAATATAAGATCCAGTGTCGAGAAGACCAGAAAATCTTTTACCATTAATTTTGATATTTATCGTCAGTCGGGCAAATTCAGATACTAATGATGTCCAAGAGGACTGTTTTTGATCTGTACTGCCGAATCCGCCCATCCATACATCATTAGAGGAGTTAATAGAAATGTAAGGTAAAAGGAGTAATTGAGCAATTTTATCCCCCCTTTTGAATTGCCATAAAATCTGAAATGACATCATAATTTGAATTTCTCCTTTATAATCTGAATCAATTACTCCAGGGTAAACAGTAATTCCTTTAGAAGTCGAACTAGATCGGCCACGTAAATGACTGCAGGTTTATAAGGGCAGGGGTCAAAAAAGTCTGGTAGGTATTCTGGAGGGGACTGCCTGGTGGTAAAGGAGAAAGGCATTTAGGGCTGGTATATCGATGGCAGCACTGCTGGATCTGGAGGGTTTGAGGGAAAAGATGGAATTTGCCCCTGGGTTTTGTTGAAGGGGACCTGGGGGGTTCCCTGCTTGGAGTTTCCCGGAATAGGTTTCCCTTCAATGTCAAATTTAGATTTACAATCTTTGGCCCAATGCATTCCTCTACAGCAGTGAGGGCAGATTTTTGGAGGTTTTTTATTAACTTTCTTAGGGCAGTCCCTTTTTAAATGGTTCTTATCTCCACATGTAAAGCATCCTTCATATCCCTTTCTTAAGGCAGCAACCATTGTTTGAGCTAGCATTTGCATCTTTTGAGTTTCTGATCCTAGATTGCGACAAGCCTTCAAATAATCAATAATAGTCCCTGTCTTATGAATTGGAGCTATAGCTTTTTGACATTCCTGATTTGCATTTTCATAAGCAAGTAATTTCTCTAGTTGCCTTTTGGCTTCTTCTCCAATTACAGTATGGGAAATAGCCATTTGTAATCTAGCTAAAAAACCAGCATATGTTTCATTGGGTCCCTGTAATATTTTAGTATAGCTACCTGTAGGGTCCCCTTGAGGAGTAATTTGATCCCAAGCTTCAAGGGCCACTGTTTTTCATTGTTCATGTAACAAGGGAGGGCACTGTCTTTGAGCTTCTATAGCATCAAATTGTCCTGTACCAGTTAGCATTTCAAAAGTAATTTGACTCTGGGGAGCGCCAGCTCGAGCATTTCTGTTAGCATGATCTCTGGGTATATCATGAAACCACATCATCCATTGAAGATATTCTCCTGGTTTAAGGAGAGCTTTTATTAAAGTTCGCCAATCATGGGGAATAAAATTTCCAATAGAGGATGTTATAGAATTTAGAAGTGCTTTAGTAAAAGGTGAATGTGGGCTGTACCTAGTTATAGTTTTTTTTAATTTGTTGCATGTGATAAAAGTTAATACCCTCATATTGAGGTATTACGTGCCCTTGAGTGTCAGGATTTCTTAAAACTGGAAAGGCGGAGAAACCATCGGCTTCAGAGACCTGTGATTGCAAAGCCAGCAATTCAGAGAGCCTCTGTCGTGAAGGAGAGTGAGTAGGTAGATAATTGTTATTCAGAAAGGTGTTGTTGGTTTTAATGTCAAAAGGTGTCTTGGGGGAGTCATTGCCAGAATCATTAGGTTCTAGCAAGGGAGAGACTTTGAGATTTGTGCCCCCTGGCAGGGGAGGAGCACTTGGAGCAACCGGGGCAGGGCTTGTAAGGAAAATACTGAAATATTTTATGTTGCTCTAATTGGGCCTTTCATAAGGTTTCATCATCTAATTCATATTCATGTAGTAAGTGTTCTTCCTGTTGCTGAATATTAGGAGGGTTAGAATTACGTTGAAATGGCAAAATCATGGCTTCAATGAGAGCCCATAGAGGCCAAAAATCTATTGGATATTTTTTCCCTGTCTGGTGGCACGTTCAACATTCTCTTTGGCCCAGTGCCAAATTTCTAAATCAAAACTACCTTCATCAGGAAACCAAGGGTTACATTCAACCATTGTCTGAAGGCAAGCCTCTAATTGCTGAGGCGAAACTGAAAATCCCTGAACTTTAAATAAGTGCTGAAGTAAAGTAGAAAATTGATGGGGCTTTCCAGCCGTTTGACCCATGTCTTAGTACTTACCGACCTCAATAAGCCGTGGGGTCACTCCGTCCGAATCTGCCACGTGTACCAGGTACCTGTTATGGAAGCCACTTGTTGAGGTCCTTAAATGGACCGGAACCTGGTGGTCCGGAGTCGACGATAAGAAAGTAAAAGAGAGAGAGTAAAAGGCTGATATTTCTTGGTTTATGCAGAAAACCAATAAAGTCCTTTGACATAGGGCTTGCGTCGCTCACAAAGGTACCTGGCACCCTCTCGAGGTGGGTGAAGGCACAGGGCGCCTTCTCAAGAGGGTCTTAGAAGCCCGGGCAGGAGAGTGAGCACGACGGGTCTCTGCGCTCCAGAGAATTAGCCTGAGAGAGAGAGAGAGAGAAAGACACTGGGACCAAAGCTCTAATGAAGCAAAGGTATTTTATTCAACATTGTGTGGGTATTTATACTGTCTTACAAGATAGCTATTTTCAGCAAAGATAAAATCATAACTTACAAGTTATCAAGGAAACATGAGGTCATCCATATGAAAGAGAGAGGGTTGTAAATAATCACTTTTACTGTATGGTTCATAGAAAGGAAGAGGGTCGTAGTTACTTATCACCGTATGGAAAAATTAACGAAGGAAATGCATGCATTCTTAAGCTCCTGGGAGTAGTTTGCTACTCCACTTAATTCCTGAATATTCAGGAATTAATAAGGAACAGAGGATTCATGACAGATCCAAAACAGCACATAGGAAGCCCCCTGTTAAATGCTTCCTGACAGTAATAAATCTTCTTAAGTTAGATTGTATGATAATTGTTACTAGTAATAATATAGATATTCTAGTGATTATATGGAGTTCCTAAAAATCTAGTCTATCTTAGTAAAATGTTATCAGTCCTAATTCTAATTATTATCTGAAAGTGTTGTATGTCACAGCAGTAACCAAGCTACTTTGGCAATTGAACTGTAATCAGATTTTAAATATGCCTTCTTCTTTTGTCATTATAGACACAGTTTCACTACAATGCCCTTGCAAAAATGCTTCTTCTTCAAGAAGATATAGAAAGAACTTTTGGATAAACACAGGTTTCTGACTTTCAGACCATAATGCTGAACTGAGTAAGAAACTGAAAAACTCTAATGAAAAACCTGATGGCTTCATAGAAAGTTAACAAAAGGACTGAGTGAACTGGTTATATTCACAGGACTGAGTGAATATGGTTATAATTTTTGTGGTTTCTATCTGAAAATTTACTGGTTTATCATTTATAATGTTTCCTTAACTTCTTGGACTTTTATATTTGGATCAAATGCTTTTCTATCATATGCATGATCTCATGCTACTTTTAGAAATCAATCCCAATTGTTGAGTTTCTGGCCAATTACTTGCATCTAATACTTTTGAGTTCAGTTCAGTTCAGTCGCTCAGTAATGTCCGACTTTTTGTGACCCCATGAATCGCATCACGCCAGGCCTCCCTGTCCATCACCAACTCCCAGAGTTCACTCAAACTCACGTCAATCGAGTCGGTGATGCCATCCAGCCATCTCATCCTCTGTTGTCCCCTTCTCCTCCTGCCCCCAATCCCTCCCAGCATCAGAGTCTTTTCCAGTGAGTCAACTCTTCGCATGAGGTGGCCAAAGTACTGGAGTTTCAGCTTTAGTTTCATTCCTTCCAAAGAACACCCAGGGCTGATCTCCTTCAGAATGGACTGGTTGGATCTCCTTGCAGTCCAAGGGACTCGAAAGAGTCTTCTCCAACACCACAGTTCAAAAGCATCAATTCTTCGGTGCTCAGCTTTATTCACAGTCTAACTCTCACATCCATATATCAGCACTGGAAAAACCATAGCCTTGACTAGACGGACCTTTGTTGGCAAAGTAATGTCTCTGCTTTTGAATATGCTATCTAGGTTGGTCATAACTTTTCTTCCAAGGAGTAAGTATCTTTTAATTTCATGGCTGCAGTGGTAAATTTCTCCACTCCAAGGGTATAATTGTTTGGCCCTGAGGAAATTTATTTTAAAAGAAAGACTATAGTCATGCCCAGGTCACTATTGCAATTAGTATGTGAAATCCCCTCACCTGGCCAATTAATAATGCCTGCCCTGGAGAACCTGGTGATAGTGGGCATGGACCACCTGGAGTACCTCTAGGGGAAGGCCTTGTCACTCATCTTCTTGGGATTCCTGCCCTGGAGGGACACCATGCTGTTGTGTGCCATGCTGGATGCTCACTCCAAGATGCAGTGCTGCAAGGAGACCCACATCATCCCCCATGTGCTGGCCATGCACCAGGCCTGGTCCAAGTCTGTCAGGAAGCATGTAACAGGAGGCTTCCTGTGTGCTCTTTTGGATCTGTCATGAATCCTCTGTCCCTTATTAATTCCTGAATATTCAGGATTTAAGAGGAGTTGCCAAACCGCTCCAGGGCTGAGGAATGCATGCATTTCCTTCATTAGTTTTTCCATACAGTGATAAGTAACTATTTATGACCCTCTTCCTTTTTATGAACCATACGGTAAAAGTGATTATTTACAACCCTCTGTCTTTGATATGGATTGCCTTATGATAATTTGTAAGTCTGGACTTTTGATTTTTATCTTTGCTGAAAATAGCTGCCTTGTAAGACTGTGTATATACCCACACTATGTTGAATAAAACACCTTTGCTCCATCAGAGCTTGGGTCCCTGGGTCTGTCTCTCTCTGTCTCTTTCTCACTCTCTCTCAGGCTAATTCTTTGGAGCACAGAAGCCCGCTGAGCTCACTTTCTTGCCGGGGCTTCTAAGACCCTCTCAAGAAGGCACACTGTGCCTTCACCCGCCTCGAGAGAGCTCATGGTGACTACCTGTAGCAGGGCAAGCTCTGTGTCAAGAGCTTTATTGGTTTTCTGCATAAACCAAGGAATATCAGCCTCTTCTCTCTCTCTTTTACTTTCTTATCATCGACTCTGGACCACCAGGTTCTGGTCCATTAAAGGACCTCAACACAAGTCTAACCAGGAGAAGCTGCAGTTGGACGAGGTGGGCATAATTGATGAGGTGCTGGATGTGGCCATGCAGGCCTTCAACCTGGAGGTGATAGCCAAGCACGGCAAGCCAGTCGGCATCCTCTGCAACAAATACTCCTCCACACTCAAGTTTTCTGTCTACCTGTTGCACCTCTTCCCTGCTGGTGGTGCAGGACAGTTGGGCCTCCATGTACTCCATGGTCACCTGCAATATCACCATTGCCAGCTTCAACCTCTGCAGCTACCACGACTACCTCACCAAGTGGAGCCAGGCCATGGAGGTGATGTATGCCCTGTGCATGGAGGTGGGCAAGGACAAGTGCCTGCCTCTGTACTAAGAGTAGGTGGTGCTGCACCCTGGGTCACCCTCTGGCTCATCCTTGACCTCCTTGCCACCACCTGGAGCAGTACTGACCTGTGCGACAAGGACATAATCAGCAAGCCCAGCAGCATTTCCCTGTCCAAGATCAAGTGATCCACAGCCCAGGTCATCATGCCTGTGGATCTGGAATTTCTCTCCAAGTGGACAGGCCACATCCCTGGTGATGTGTCCCAGAACATGGTCCAGATCACCCCCATCCTGGCTCGGCTCAGCTATGACCCCTACACAAACCCAACTCTGTCATCAACAATGCACACCAGGTCTTGAAAGGGGACTGTAGTCAACCAGCCAATCTGAAAGACTGTTTTCAAATGAATGAGAATAGCACCTTGTTAGGGAAATTAAAATGGAGGTAGTCTTGTTCAGGTTTCAGAAGTAGGGGAGCAAGCCTCTGACCAACTTCTGGCCTTTACCTGAACCCTGCCTGGACTACATGCCTGCCCGCAAGCATACCAATTATTACCAATAAGTTACCAATAAGTTAGATAAGAAAGGGAGTGAGTCTTGGGAATTTCTTAAGCCCCTGGAGACCTGGCCAGTCCCCCAGAGTCTAAGGAATCTTGTGACTTACAAGGTGAAACAAATAGCATTGTAAAAATTAAAGAAAAACCAGAGCTGCACTTTTGCACACAAAATGATGATAACATCAGTTTGTGGCCTGGGATTATAAGCGGGAGCCCCCAAAGCTGCAATATGAAGTCTCACCCGTGGGGTGGATGCACCACCTGTGACCTTTTTCCCAACTGGGACTCCAAATTGCTGTCATTTGGGGCTTCACAGCGCTGGTCAAGTCTAGATGTAGGTTTTGGCCCAATTTGGTGGTGTATATGCGGTTACATCTCTCTATTATTTCTATTTTTTTGTTTGTTTGTTTAATGATTGTGTATTGAAATTGTCACATAACCCATTATTAAATATTGAAATTGTTTTGTGTGTGTGTGTGTGTGTAATGAGTGATTTCTCTTGTTAACAAATCCTTCAAAACTAAAACAAAAGTAAAACTTTTGGCAAAACACACCTTCTCCCTCCTAGGAAGCTCATGATTTCCAAATCTCTGCAAATGGTTTTGTTGTCAGAAGAGAAGAAACTGCATTCAAGTGGAATTAGGACCTCTAATCCAAGCATATTGCTTGCCATTCATCGCCAAAACAGGACTGCTAATGGGGAAGGTATTTGGATATGTTTGCAAAAGATGAATCCTTGAAAACTTACCTTGAAATACTCTCTCGAGACAATCCAAGGTAAAGAACCAAGAGTTTGGAAATAGTCTGGCTTTTGAAACGTGTGTTGTTCAATTATGTCCATCTCTTTGTGACCTCGTGGACTGCAGTATGCCAGGCCTCCCTGTCCTTCACTTAGCTCCTGGAGTTTGCTCAAACTCATGTCCATTGAGTCAGTGATGCCATCCAACCATCTCATCCTCTGTCATCCCCTTCTCCTTCCGCCTTCAATCTTTCCCAGTATTAGGGTCTTTTCCAAGGAGTCAGTTCTTCGAATCACATGGCCAAAGTATTGGAGCTTCAGCTTCAGCATCAGTCCTTCCAATAATATTCAGGA
>NW_011494852.1:8623277-8623636 GCF_000754665.1 Bison bison bison | reverse complement strand
ATTTGCATCATCTTCTGGCCCGGAGGCCTTTTCCTCTAAAGGTGATTATTCTAAAGTCAGGCGCCAGCCTCCAAAAAGTATTAGATAAAGTTGCATTCCTACAGAGCAAAGGTGTGGTGGGCTATAACAAGAAAAAGAATTAACTCAAGTGTCCCAGGTTACAAACATTAAAGCTACTATTTACACCAATTATATTAATCAATACACTGCCAGGGACACAGCAGGTAAGGGATATGGAGACTTAGCAGCAAATATTGGCCCAACAAGTGAAAATCCCTTCACCAATACAATTTCTAATCAATCTTTTGACTGCTCAAAGGAATCTGTATTTAGACAGTTTAGAACATCTCATGCCTCTC
>NW_011494852.1:8620494-8623177 GCF_000754665.1 Bison bison bison | reverse complement strand
TTCCAATAATATTCAGGATTGATTTTCATTAGGATTGACTGGTTTGATCTCTTTGCTGTCCAAGAGATTCTCAAGAGTCTTCTCCAACACCACAGTTCAAAAGCATCAATTCTTCAGCACTTAACCTTCTTTATGGTCCAACTCTCACATCCGTACATAACTACTGGAAAAACCACAGCTTTGACTATATAGACCTTTGTCAGCAAAATGATGTCTCTACTTTTTAATACACTGTCTAGGGTCATAGCCTTTCTTCCAAGGAGCAAGCGCCTTTTAATTTCATTTCAAACTTAGGTGTTTTATATATTCCCCCTTGAGAACTTTTTTTAAGGAAATGGATTTGCCATCCTTAATTTGCAAGACCACCTTGGTAGCTTTGTTTGCTGGGAAAAGGCTCACTGCCTGTGCCTCTTCTATTGACTCTTACTTTTAAACTCAAAGAATCTAAGAGTTTAATATATGAGATTCTCTTTGATTCCTCCTTTGATCTGATCTCTGGTGGCCTCAGCCTCCAATGACTTGAAGTGGAGCTTCAACAGACTGAGATCCCAGAGACTGAGGCCAAGTCACAGCAGTGAAAGCACCAGATCCTAGCCACTAGACCTGTGGTCAGTGACAAAAGCCCTAGCCCTCAGGTCCGCAGAAAAGAATTTCCACCAAGACGGTAAGTAGTCAAGCAGGTAGAGTATTTATTAAGAGGAAAGAGTATAGTACTTGTGACTAGACACATGGGCAGACTCAGAGGGAGAGTCCCTGTGTTGCACCTTCACTTCAGTTTAGTTCAGTTGCTCAGTCGTGTCTGACTCTTTATGACCCCATGGATGGCAACATGCCAGGCTTCCCTGTCCATCACCAACTCCCGGAGTTTACTCAAACTCATGTCCATTGAGTCAGTGAAGCCATCCAACCATCTCATCCTCTGTCATCCCCTTCTCCTTCCGCCTTCAATCTTTCCCAGTATTAGGGTCTTTTCCAGTGAGTCAGTAATTCGCCTCAGGTGGCCAAAGTATTGGAGTTTCAGCTTCAGCATCAGGCCTTCCAATAATATTCAGGATTGATTTCCTTTAGGATGGACTGGTTGGATCTCCTTGCAGTCCAAGGGACTCTCAAGAGTTGTCTCCAACACCACAGTTCGAAAGCATCAATTCTTAGGCACTCAGCTTTCTTTATAGTCCAACTCTCATATCCGTGCATGACTACTGGAAAAAACACAGCTTTAACTAGATGGACCTTTGTTGGCAAAGTAATGTCTCTGCTTTTTAATATGCTGTCTTGGTTGGCCATAGCTTTTCTTCCAAGGAGCACACTCCCTTTAATCTCATGGCTGAAGTTACCATTTGGAGTGATTTTGGAGCCCTCAAAAATAAAGTCTGTCACTGTTTCCACTGTTTCCTCATCTATTTGCCATGAAGTGATGGGACCAGATGCCATGATCTTAGTTTTCTGAATGTTGCATTTTAAGCCAACTTTTTCACTCTTCTCTTTCACTTTCAAGAGGCTCTTTAGTTCTTTGCTTTTTGCCATAAAGGTGGTGTCATCTGCATATCTGAGGTTACTGATATTTCTCCCAGCAATCTTGATTCTAGCTTGTACTTCATCTAGCCCAGCATTTCTCATGATGTACTCTGCATGTAAGTTAAATAAGCAGGATAACAATACACAGCCTTGACATACTCCTTTCCCTATTTGGAACCAGTCTGTCATTCCATGTCCAGTTCTACCTGTTGCTTCCTGACTTGCATATAGATTTTTCAAGAGGCAGATCAGGTGGTCTGGTATTCCCATCTCTTGAAGAATCTTCCACAGTTTGTTGTGATCCACACAGTCAAAGGCTTTGGCAAAGTCAATAAAACAGAAGTAGATGTTTTTCTGGAACTCTCTAGTTGTTTTCAATGATCCAACTGATGTTGGCAATTTGATCTCTGGTTCCTCTGCCTTTTTAAAATCCAGTTTGAACATCAGAAAGTTCACGGTTCACGTACTGTTGAAGCCTGGCTTGGAGAATTTTGAGCATTACCTTGCTAGCATGAGATGAGTGCAATTGTGGTGTGTGAGGGTTGCACTCTCATGGCAGTTTGAATTACTTTCATGGGGCATTTCTTCTGAGTTTTCTTTGGCCAAGCATTTTGACTTGCCTGGTTCATGTTCCATATTTGGTATATCAGGATCCTCCCATATGTGTACACGCATCTCTTGGCCATGATGGATTCTACTGAGGGGACCTATGGGTAACCTGGTCTGAGTTAACAATACTCTCGTTTGACCTCCAAGGAGGCTTTTTGTACATGTGAGGTCAGGGAGGTCTCCCAACTTTGAGAATGAGAAATATGTGGTCTGGGAAGGGCCCAGCCTCCTCCCTTAATTGTCCTGTTATTCTCGTCTTGGAGCTTTGGTTCAAAGGGAATAAATCTCCAGTCACTTTACCCTGGGGTCGGGGGGGAAGAGAGGGCATCTACCTCCTGCCTTAGTTCTACTCAGTTTCAGGAATTTCTAGGATTCCAGTGGTCAGGACACAGCACTTAACACTGCTGAGGACCAGGTTCAATCCCTGGTTGCAGAACTAAGATCCTGCAAACTGCACAGCTTAGACAAAATATACAGAAGAATAAATGTATTAAAAAAAAAAAAAAGACAACAGCTTCCTCACAAGACTGTCCCCAGCCTCCTTTGGTCACCAAATCTC
>NW_011494852.1:8611760-8620394 GCF_000754665.1 Bison bison bison | reverse complement strand
ACCAAATCTCAAAATCCCCAAATAGAAATTATTAGTGCGGCAAAAGGGAGAAAAGGGAATAAATCTCAAAGGACCCATAGAATGTGGCTAATACGTACAACCAGGACCAAAAGCAGCCTAATTCTGAGCTAGGATCTAAGGAGTCCTGTGATAATGCCCACAAATCTGAATACAGGGAGTGTGTCAGCATGGCAGGGGACTTCCCAGGTGGCTCAGTGGTGAAGAATTTGCCTGCCAATGCAGGAAATGCAGTAGACATGGGTTCGATCCCTGCATTGAGAAGAACCCATGGGGGAGGAAATGACAACCCACTCCAGTATTCTTGCCTGGGAAATTCCATAGGCAGAGGAGCCTGGTGGACTACAGTCCATGGGGTCTCAAAGAGTTGGACAGGACTGAGTGACTGAGCATGCATGAAGGTCAACATGGGGACTACAAGTAACAGTGAAGTATAATAAAAAAACTTGTCAAGTCATTGCCCTTGGTCCTGTAATATTCCAACTTATAGGACCGTCTTTGGTGTTCAGGAGTTCCTGGACCCCTTCAGAGTTCATGCCAACACTATGGCTCAGCGTGGGGGCCCATTCATCCCAATGACCAACCTTGCAGTTAGGAGATGAAGCTTGGGCCAGCCTGTCATCTAGGGATGGAAGTAGGGGTAGACATTGAGTTCAATATCATGGCCCGTGATTCAGTCATGCCTGCTGATGTGATAAAACCCAAATGAACAGTCTGAACACCAATGATTCAATGAGCTTGCTTCAGCATGGCTGAAGGTGATATGTCCCGACTCCATGGGGAGAGGACATGGGGGAGCTTGCATGTGGAACCTACCCTGTCTTTGACCTAGAGCTCTCCCTTTTGCTGCTTCCAAATTGTGGCTCTTGCTATAATAGTACTAATCATAAGCAGAGTATTTTCCTGAGTTCATGAGTTATTCTAGCAAAATACCCAATCTGAGGAAGTCATGAGATTCTGAATTTGCAGCAACTGGGTCAGAAATGTGAGTGGAGGGCTTCCCTGGTGGTCCAGTGGTTAGGAATCTTTAAACGCATGGAACACGGGTTCGATCCCTGGTCTGAGAAGATCCCACATGCCTAGGAACAGCTAAGCCCATGTGCCACAACTACTGAAACTCATCCTCTAGAGCTCGTGCTCCTCAACAGTAAGAAGCTGGAGCACTGCAATGAAGAGCAGCCCCCACTTGCTGCAATTAGAAAGCCCGTGCACAGCAACAAAGACCCAGAATAGCCAAAAGTAAATTTTAAAATAAAACTTGAAAAAAAACAAACAAACAGGGACTTCCTTGGTCGGCCAGTGGTTAACATTCTGAGCTCCCAATGCAGGTGGCCCAGGTTCGATCCTGCGGCAAGGAACTAGATCCCAAATCCCACAACTAAGACCCAAGGCAGCCAAATAAATAACATTTAAAAACAAACAAATAAGAAGACAATGAAGTATGAGAGTTTCATGGCCTCAGGCACTATCTGTGTCTCTGATCCCTCAGGTCTCCAGTATTCCAGGCATATGCTGGACAACCCTCCAGAAGGAGGGTACATTATTGTATCTTGTACCTCCTTGAAAGATGCTTTATGGAGCCTCTGGCAGGACCTAATAAGAAAGCAGAAGTGCAGAGTCCTAGGAGCAAGGCCATGCCTCTAGAGCAATAGAAAAACAGCTCCTGGTTTTTCTATTTTTAAACAGGGGAGCCTGGCATGCTGCAGTTCATGGGGTAGCAGAGTCAGACACCACTGAGCAAACTGAACAACAATTTTTCCATGGGTCAGAGTTTGGGGGGATGGTTTCTGGATGATTCAAACACATTACATTTATTGTGCACTTTATTTCTAATCTAATGCTGCTGCTGATCTGTAGGAGATATCAGTCTATATGACCCGGAGCTTGGGGACCCCTGGGCTAGAGGATGATGCAAACCAGGGACATCTGTGACTTGCTTTCAGAATATCTCAAGCACTCGGGTTTTCATTGATTACTTTTTGTCACAGTCAAGCTTGCCATTGGAGGATTCTTTGAATTTTCAAACAAAGCCCAATGCTGCAGAAACCCTGCAGTGTCTCAAAATAAAGCAATATTATAACCCAAAGAAAACAGGTGATATCAGGGGCAGCTGAGCTAGCATGCATCAGCCACATCCTTCACAGCCCCCAGGAGATGCACACACGTGACCTCCTGCTGGTCTGTCCTGTTCTGTGACCCTCAGCTCCCTCTGAACACAATTTCAGGCTCTCAGACTGCACTCACTGACCACAGCCAGACAGCCTTCACAGAAGTCAAATTATCAGAAGGAAATTTCTCTGGATAGGAGCCAAAGGAGAAGGAAAACAATGTTATGTCCCAAGCCAGTGGCCTTAATGCCTTCCGTGCTTTAGTTGCCTGAGACATGTGGAATCTTCTCAAACCAGGGACCAAACCTGTGTCCCCTGCCTCAGCAGGCAGATTGTTATCCACTGTACCACCAGGGAAGTTCAATACAACCTTCATTAGGTTGAAAATTTTTGTCAAAAGCTTTTTCTGCATCTCTTGAGATGATCATATGGCTTTTATTCTTATTGCTGATTTGCAGATATTGAAAAATCGTTGCATCTCTGGGATAAATCTCACTTGACCATGATGTAAGACACTTTGAATGTATCATTGGATTCTGTTTGCTACTATTTTGTTGCGGATTTTTGCATCTGTGTGCATCAGTGATACTGACCTGTAACTATCTTTTGTGTGTGTGATGTCTCTTTCTGGTTGTGGTATCAGTATGATGCTGGCGTCACGGAATGTGTTCAGAAGCATTCCTCCCGCTGCAATTTTTGGGAATAGTTTCAGAAGGGTAAGTATTAGCTCTTCTCTAAATGTAGACTTTTGTTTGTTGGAAGTTTTTGAATTACTGATTCAGGGAATTCCCTGACAGTCCAGTGGTTAGGACTCTGCACTTTCCCTGCCAAGGGCCCAGGTTCAATCCCTGCTACTGGAATTAAGATCCTGCAAGCCATGCAGTGCAGCAAAAAGTAATAATAAATAAATAACTGATTCAATTTCAGTACAGTAAATTCCTTACATGCAACAAGTCCCATTCCAAGAGCATATTTATATGTCTAATTTGTTCATAATTCCAACAAATTTTGCCCAGATACCAAACTAACATAATTGGCTAAATAGCACTGGACTGTAATGGGTCTATAATACTTTCCACACAACTAACAAACAGAAAATAAACACAAAAAATGAAGAAAACATTTTTAATCTTACAGCATAGAGCCTTGAAAAGTGCAGTAGTACAGTACAACAGCGGGCATACAGGGCCTGGCATCAAGTGAAAAGGCAAGGAGAGTTACTATCCTTCTAGTTGGGAGAGAGGATATTCCCAGAGAAGTGAGATGTTGGCAGATGTGAGAGCCTGTGCTCCCCCATCCTGGCCCTGACCCCTCTGTCTGTGCCTCCCCCATCCCAGCCCTGCTCATCTTGGCTATTTCTATGTGTTAAGGTGTGCCCCCTTGCTGGGCTGAGCACTCGGAAGGGCAAACTTGGTGCTTACTTGATCATTGCTGGATGTAGCTCAGTAAGTGTGGCATTGAGGACAGTACCAGAAGAGGGGGTGCTGCCTACACCCACCCAAACTCCCTGAGTGTTTGACGAAGGTGACTCCCCCACAGATGTCACCTCTATGACCCAGGACATGGCCCAGAGCAACTCCCACCCAGACATCAGGGGCTACCGGACATGCTGTTCTTTTTTTTTTTTTTTACTACTGAGTTTTCTGTTTGGTTGTGTCGGGTCTTCATTGCATCATTCAGGATCTTTCATTGCTGCGCACAGACTCTCTAGTTGTGGCACGCAGGCTCCGTAGTTGCAGCGCGTGGGTTTAGGTGCCCCTTGGCATGTGGGATCTTAGTTCCCGGACCAAGGATCGAACTCGAGTCCCCTGCGTTCTTAACCACTGGACCACCAGGGAAGTCCCCTTGCTGTTCCTGAAGAGTAAGCGTTCCTTCCCAAATCGCCCCCATTGGAGAGCTGTCTGCCTGCGCCTCTCTTCTAAGAATGTGGACTTAGGCAGGAGTTAACAGAAGCAGCCCTACTTTTCTTCGGCAGCTATCTGCAGATACCCGCCCATCTCCTGCAGGTGGCGCTGTGACACATTTGCATCGCGTCGGGGAACACGGATGAACCCTTGCGGCTCATCTGCTCACATCCACATTCCATTTTCAAACATCTGAAATAGTGCGGCGCAAGAGAATTACGGTGGGAGCCACTTATGTAATTTTAAGTTTTCTAGCAGTCATATTTTTAAATGTAAATAAGAAATGGGTGAATTAGCACAAGAAAAGATGCTCAACATTATTAATCATTAGGGACTGCAGCCCGTCAGGCTCCTCTGTCCATGGGATCCTCCAGGCAAGAATCCTGGAGTGGGTTGCCACGCTCTCCTCCAGCAGCTTTTCCTGGGATAGAACCTAGGTCTCCCGCATTGCAGGCAGATTCTTTACTGACTGAGCCACCAGGGAAGCCCAGTCATTAGGGAAATGCAAAGTAAAACCACAATGAGATACCACCTTACACTTACTAGGATGGCTATCGTGAAAAAAAAGAAAGAAAATAACAAGTGTTGGCAAGGGACTTCTCTGGTGGTCCAGTGGTTAAGACTCTGCACTTCCAACTCAGGGGGCATAAGTTTTATCCCTGGCTGGGAACTAAGGTACCACAAGCCTCGGGGCACAGCCAAAAAATAAAAATAATAAAATAACAATACGAATAATTAAATATTAAAAAAAAAGTGTTGGCACAGAGGTAGAAAGTTGGAGCCCCTGTGCACTGGTCGTAGGGATGGGGATCGTGGTCATGGTTGTGGGAATGGCAAATGGTATAGCCAACAGCTCAGCACTTCTCAAATAATTAAACAGAATCACCCACAGTCCAGCAATCCCACTTCTGAGTATATACCCAAAAGAATTTTTAAGAGAAGACTTCCCTTGTGGTCCAGTGACTAAGGCTCTGCACGCCCAATGCAGGGAGCCTGGGTTCGATCCTGGTCAGGGAACTAAATCTCACATGCCACAATTAAGACTTGGAACAGCCAAATATATATATATATTGAAAAAGAAAGAAAGCAGGGACTTGGACAGATATTTGTACACCCTTGTTCAGAGCGATGCTGTTCACCATAGCCAAAAGGCAGAAATGACCCAAGTGCCCACTGACAAATAAACAAAATGTGGTTGTTCATACAATGAAATATTATTCAGCCTCAAAGAGAAAGGAAACTCTGATATGTGTTGCAACATGGATGAACAAACCAGTCAGGAAAAGACAAATGCAGTGTGATCCCATTTACATGAGGTTCGTAGAGTAGGCAAATTCATAGAGGCTCAAAGCAGAAGGGTGGTTGCCAGGGGCTGGGAGAGGGCAGACGAGGAGTTGTAAAACAGGTACATTTTCAGTTTTGCAAGATGAAAACACATTCACACCACCACGTGAATGTATTTCACACTGCTGAATTGTAAACTTTAAAATATGGTTAAAATGGGGGCTTCCCTGGTGGCTCAGTGGTTAAGAATCCACCTGCCAGTGCTGGAGACACAGGTTCGGACTCCTGGTCTGGGAAGGTCCCATGTGCCTCGGAGCAACTAAGCCCGTGCGCCACAGCTACTCAGCCTGTGCTCAAGAGCCCGGGAGCCACAGCTGCTGAAGCCTGTGTGCCCTAGCACCAGTGCTCTGCATCAAGAAAAGCCCCCGCAGTAAGTCCGTGCACCACAAGTAGAGAGCAGACCCTGCTCTCCGCAACTAAAAAGCCCGTGCAACAACAAAGACCCAGCGCAGCCAAAAAAAATTTTTTTAATTTAATTTAAAAATACACACACAGGGCTTCCCTAGTGGCTCAGTGGTAAAGAATCTGCCTGCCAAGGCAGGAGACACGGGTTCAATCCCTGATCTGGGAGGATCCCACTTGCTGCAGAGTCACTCAGCCCGTTCACCACAACTATTCAGCCTGTGCTCCAGAGGCTGGGAACTGCCAGCTACTGAGCCCACACACTGAAACTACCAAAGCACACGCTTGAGAGTCCATGCTTCAAAACAAGAGAAACCCGTACACCGCAACTAGAGAGGAGCCCCTGCTCGCTGCAGTAGAGAAAAGCCCACGCAGTAAGGAAGACCCAGCACAGCCAAAAATAAATAAATAAATATGATTTTAAAAAAAATACAAACACAAAAACAACAGATAAGAGAAAGGCACTCTGACCTCCCCTTTGGTGGTGGTTTAGTCCCTAAGTTGTGTCCGACCCTTTAAAAATGGTTAAAAGGGTAGCTTTTATGTTATGTGTCTTACCACAGTAAAAGAAATTTACAAATGAACAGGTAAAATTAGCTTTAGTCATATTTTTATTTATCCCAACATACCCCAAATATTATCATTTCAAAATATAATTAACTTTTACAATTATTGAAATACTGAATATTGTTTTTATCAAACCCAGCTTGGAAATTCAGCATGTGTGTTACACTTACAGCAGATCTCAGTTAGAGCTAGTCACTCTCCAAGTGCTTAATAGCCACCTGTACACATCTCCACATATTTGCAAAGACACCAAGAGTTTCTCTGCAAACCTCCCACAGCATCTAGAAACACACCCATGATTCAGGGACCCACCCCTCAATCTCATCTCAGACACTTTCAGAGAAAGCACTTGCTCAAGGAGCACATGACCGTACCAAATTGGACATGTGCAGGTCAGTTTGACCTGCAAATCCCTCCCTCCCCCTGGCTTCTTACATAAGTTTGCGTATCATTCACGTGTCCATTGGAAGCACACTGGCAGGGCCTCAGATAGTCATCTCAAAGTCAGGGGGGCGGTGGTGGCCAGGGACTGGTCTGGAGGCCCCCTCCAGTTTCCCTTTCAGCTCTCTGTCCTCCTCCTCTTCCTCGGTGTTCTCCTCTGCCTCCTCTTCCAGGAAGGCCACCAGTTCCTCCCGCAGTGCCCCCATCTCCAGTCCCAGGCTGCACAGCTGGCCCAGCAGCTGGACATCCACTCGGCGGAGGTTCCCCTGGGGTGGGAAGGGGCAGTCATGGGTGTGCCACTCCAGACGGCAAAGGGTTAGTGTGCCTCTGCCTAGAAACCAGCTCAAGCCCCAACACAGATTCTTTGCCTAACCAAACTTTAGTCACGATCCTGAACATTTTCCGGGGCCCATCAATACTTCTTTGTATCAGTAAAATCCAGTTTTGGCAAGAATCCCCCTCTTTGTATATTTTGGGCTTTCCTGGTGGCTCAGACGGTAAAGAATCTGCTTGCAATGCGGGAGACCCCGGTTCAATTTCTGGGTCGGGAAGATTCCCTGGAGAAGGGAAAGGCAACCCACTCCAGTATTCTTGCCTGGAGAATTCCATAGACAGAGGAGCCTGGCGGGCTACAGTTCATGGGGTCATAAAGAGTTGGACGCGACTAAGAGACTAAAAACACCCTCTTCCATATCTGATCAGATTCCTCGTCCTCCCCCCTCCTCCATCCCCCAGGTAATGGCTGATCACCCTGGCCTGCCTTCAGCAAGAATCCTGCTAGATCAGTTTAGCCAGACTCCCCCCTTACCCCTGAGGTTGCCTCTTAGGAATTTTTCTTTTTTTTCCCCCCTTTTGGCTGTGCCACTTGGCATGTGGGATCTTAGTTACCCCACCAGGGACAGAACCCAAATCCCCTGCATTGGAACCTCTCTGAGGCTTAACTACTAGACCTCCAGGGACACCCCAGCCTCTTAAGGAATGTTCTATCCCCTGACCCTGCTCCTTGGCTGTCAATTCCCAATTGCCCGTGCTATATGCAAGGTTCAGCCCAATCTCCCCTCTACTACAAAATCCCATCACAGCGGGTCTTTATACCTACAGCCTTGCCATCTTTAACAGGTGTCATCAATTACTTTTTCTTTAACAGTCCTGGCCCACAGCATGCGGGTGGAACCCTCACTGTGTCCCTGGACTCTGTCAGCCTGCTTCTGTCCTGTCTCCCACTGTCTTGGTCTCTCCATTTCATTGTCCCCTGCTTTTTCCACCTCTCTTGTTTGCTCCCTGTGTCTTGAGTCTTAGTCTCCATCTCTCTTATTAGGTCTCCCTCTCTTGTTATCTGTCTCCATCTCTCTGTCTCTACTTGGCTGTCTCCCTCTCTGTCTTTTTAGATCCCGTCTTTCTGTCTGTCTCTATTTCTCTGCCCTTGCCTTTGACTTTCTGCATCTCTTTCAGATTTAATATAAGCCTGTCTTTGGCTCTCATTCTCTGCTTTCCATCTCTTGTCTCTCTCTCTCTCTGGGTCTCTCGGTCTCTATTACTGTCTCTCACTCTTGGTGTCATTCTGTCTCTGTCTCCATCTCACCCTGTGTGTATCTGTCTCTGCCTCTGTTTCTCTACTCCTGTCTCTCACTTTCTGTCTTTCAGTCTCTGGCACCTTTTATTTTCATTCATCCCCATTCATTTATCCACTCCCCACTCCCCCATCTCTGATTCCTCTGAACCCCTCACTCACCAGCTCCTCCCAGATCCACAGCAGACTCTCCCTGGCACCTCCAGCACCAGCCCCTGGGGACGCGAGGGTCTGACCCACCTTCTCCACTGGGGGGACTCCCCTCAGGGCCCGAGGGGGT
>NW_011494852.1:8611227-8611660 GCF_000754665.1 Bison bison bison | reverse complement strand
CCAGTCCTGGGTGTTCATTGGAGGGACTGATGCTGAGGCTGAAACTTCCATTTATTTTTAGTAGATATTGAATCATATCACATTAGCACAACCCCTTAAAACTGAAAATCAAGAAATAGGCAATTTAATTTTTTTATCAACAGTATATTTTATAACGTATAAGACATGCATATCTTAGGGCACAGTTTTTCTTTTTGTCATACGAGATATATACTTAATAAATTCAAAAATGTTTAGTGTTTTTTCATAAAAGGAAAGGTAAGTAAACATAGACTTGTTCAGAACTCAATGTTTCACTGTTTTCTCTAAAATTGATTTACATTTTCAATGAATTCTCATCATTGAATTTAATTTAACAAAACTATAATGGTTTAAATTCCTGAGCGTCCAAAATACAAAGTGTAATTCTTTTCAAGAGCTTACCTAAAAGCTT
>NW_011494852.1:8609897-8611127 GCF_000754665.1 Bison bison bison | reverse complement strand
TCAGGTGGCCCAAGTATTGGAGCTTCAGCTTCAGCATCAGTCCTTCCAATGAATATTCAGGGTTGATTTCCTTTAGGATTGACTGGTTTGATCTCCTTGTTGTTCAAAGGACTCTCAAGTCTTCTCTAGCATCACAGCTTGAAGGTCTCAATTCTTCAGCTCTCAGCCTTTTTTATTGTGATGATGTCTTTAGCAGCAGTAGTAGTTTAGTCGCTAAGTCGTGTCCAACTCTTGCGACCCCATGGACAGTAGCCTGCCAGGTTCCTCTGTCCTTGGGGTTCTCCAGGCAAGAATACTGGAGTGGGACTCTGGTTTCCTCAATCACTCTGCTCTCTTTGTCTCTTTTATTGTCTGGTATTATCCATATGGTGGTAGGAGAGTTGCTGGAAGTCTCGTCTGTGGTAGATTGTATTATTTTCAAAATATTTTCTTCCCTCCCACTGGTCCTTCCCTTAGGAAAGGCTTTTGTTTCCCTCCTCCCCACTGATGAGTTTGGTTGTGCAACTTGTTTTGGCTGTGACTCCTGTTGGCTTTCTTTTGTACCCATAGGTTTCACTGGGTTCCGGGGACTGCTCTCTCCCTTTGACCCTTCAAGGATAACGGTGTAACGGAGCCTCTCTGTGGCTAGTTTACAGGTGTTTCACCATCCCTCATTGGATATCCCTCACTTTGTAAATAGTGCTATTATTAAATGCTCAATTATCTTACTTGTGTGTGACTTACTTATCTGCTGGGATCCTGACTGACACAGAATTCTATTGGATAGATCTACCACAGTTTGTTTGGTTTTTTTTGGAGGGGCTTCCCTGATGGCTCAGCAGTGAAGAATCCGCCTGGCAATGCAGGAGATGTGGGTTCAATTTCTGGGTGGGGAGGATCCCCTGGAGCAGGCTCCGGTATTCTTGCCTGGAAAATCCCTTGGACAGAGGAGCCTGGTGGGCTACATACAGTCCGTGGAGTTGCAAAAGAGCTGGACACAACTTATCGACTAAACAGCAAAACAACAACCACCACAATTTATTGGTTGTATCTCATGCTCTGCTGCTGCTGCTGCAGCTGCTAAGTCGCTTCAGTCGTGTCCGACTCTGTGCCACCCCATAGACGGCAGCCCACCAGGCTCCACCATCCCTGGGATTCTCCAGGCAAGAACACTGGAGTGGGTTGCCATTTCCTTCTCCAATGCATGCAAGTGAAAAGTGAAAGTGAAGTCGCTCAGTCGTGTCTGACTCT
>NW_011494852.1:8608360-8609797 GCF_000754665.1 Bison bison bison | reverse complement strand
TGGCATCACAAAGTCCGTTCTTCACAGAGAATCAGCAGCTTCGTGTGTGTGTGTGTGTGTGTGTGTTGGGGGAGGGGGGGGAGGATGTATGTGTGTGTGTGTGCGCGCTCAAGTGTATGTGTGTGTTTTAATTGAAGTGTAACATCAGGTCTGCTCACGGGGATCCAGCCTCAGCCCCTCTGGCCGGAGGTCAAACTCCACCCCTCCCTGCCTCGTCTCAGATGGACCCTTCACGGGTGAGCGGCTGCCCCGCCTCTTCTTGCCCCGCCCCTCCTGGGTCCCGCCCACTGCTCCTCCCCAACGCCCCCTGCAGCCCTCTCCTCCACATACCTCTATCTTCCCCTGGTTTGATCCTTGCCCGTCTTCTCCACTCTGGCCCTTGCAGGGCTTCCCAGGCCCTGTGCCTGAGGAGCCAGGAGTGGCTTCCAGGAGAACGATCCCTCAGCCAGAGTGCCTCGGTGTCCAGGCTGCTGGTCCAGGCTGAGCAGCAGTTCTGCCAACCCCGGACTTGTCCACAGACACTATCACTAGCAATTCAGGCCCCGCCATGAACTGCAGCACACCAGGCTCTTCTGTCCTCTACTACTTCCGGGAGTTTGCTGAAATTCATGTCCATCGAGTTGGTGATCGATCCCTGGGTTGGGGAGATACCCTGGAGAAGGGAATGGCAACCCACTCCACTATTCTTGCCTGGATAATTCCATAGACAGAGAAGCCTGGTGGGCTAAAGTCCACGGGGGTCACAAAGAGTCGGACATGGCTGAGCAACTAACATTTACTAATGCCAGTTACAGAACCTAGGCAGTGACTTACTGTACGAATCTTCAACTTTTCTGTATATTTTCAAATTGTCCTATTAAAATGTTAGGAAGCTGTGATGTTATTGGTCTCTGTCTCTTAGTGGAGACAGTTGATTCCTTTGGGAGAGTTCATTGGTTGAGATTTTCAACCGATGGGAGTTGAGTCAGTGCTCATGACTGATGGGAGAGTGTTAACAGAGCTTGACAAAGCCTTTCCTTCCAAAGATGTAGTTCTACTGCTGTAAGCAATGGAAATCTAATTCAAATTCATTTAGGTAGAAATGGGAATCTATTTTTAGGAGCTTTGGGGCAGGCCAAGAGCAGACAGACATGCTGGATTCAGGCTTTAAATGATGTCTTTGTTGTTGTTCAGCTGCTCAGTCATGTTTAACTCTTTGTGATCCCATGGACTGCATGGACTCCCATGGACACCAGGCTTCCCTCTCCTTGACCATCTCCCAGGGTTTGCTCAACTCATGTCCATTGAGTCAGTGATGCCATCCAATCATCTCATCCTCTGTCATCCCCTTCTCCTCCTGCCTTCAATCTTTCCCAGCATCAGGGTCTTTTCCAATGAGTCGACTCTTTGCATCAGGTGGCCCAAGTATTGGAGCTTCAGCTTCAGCATCAGTCCTTC
>NW_011494852.1:8594641-8608260 GCF_000754665.1 Bison bison bison | reverse complement strand
TTCAGTCGTGTCCGACTCTGTGCCACCCCATAGACGGCAGCCCACCAGGCTCCACCATCCCTGGGATTCTCCAGGCAAGAACACTGGAGTGGGTTGCCATTTCCTTCTCCAATGCATGCAAGTGAAAAGTGAAAGTGAAGTCGCTCAGTCGTGTCCGACTCTTAGTGACCCCCTGGACTGCAGCCTTCCAGGCTCCTCTGTCCATGGGATTTTCCAGGCAAGAGTACTGGAGTGGGGTGCCATCACCTTCTCTGATCTCATGCTCTACCACCTCCTTATTCTTTTGCCTTCAATCTTTCCCAGCATCAGGGTCTTTTCCAATAAGTTGGCTCTTCACATCAGGTGGCCAAAGTATTGGAACTTCAGCATCAGTCCTTTCAATGAATATTCAGGGTTGATTTCCTTTAGGATTGACTGGTTTGATCTCCTTGCTGCCCAAGGGACTCTCAAGAGTCTTCTCCAGCACCACAATTCAAAAGCATCAATTCTTAGGCTCTCCGCTTTCTTTATGGTCCAACTCTCACATTCGTACATGACTACTGGAAAAACAATAGCTTTGACTAGACAGACCTTTGTCGGCAAAGTGATGTCTCTACTCTTTAATATGCTATCTAGGTTTGTCATAGCTTTTCTACCAAAGAGCTAGTGTCTTTTAATTTCATGGCTGCAATCATCATCCGTAGTTGGCATCTAAGATCTGTTAGGACTTCCCTGGTAGTCCAGTGGTTAAGAATCTGCCTGCCAATGCAGAGGACACAGGTTTGATCCCTGGTCTCGGATGATCCCATATGCCTTAGAGCAATTAAGTCCCTGTGTCACAAGTACTGAGAGTGCACAATCTAGTGCCTGAGCTCCACAACAAGAGAAGACACCGCAACAAGCCCACACACCACGACAGAGTAGCTCCTCACTTGTCACAACTAGAGAAAGCAAAGCCTGTGTGCAGCAACAAAGACCCCCACAGCCATAAATAAATGAACAAATCAATATAATCTTAAAAAAGAAAATATAAATCAGACTATGGCATGCCTGTGCAAATGGAATAAAGCACAGTCAATTTCTCGCCCACTTCTCTGACCCAGTCTCCCACACCTCTGTGCAAGCTGGTCCCAGCTCTGGGTCTTTGCACTGGCTATTACCTCTGCCTAAAACACTTTCCCCCCAGGCCCTTGAATGGCTGTTTCCTTCTCATTCCTCACCTCCACTTAAAAGTCAACACTTCACAGAGGTCTTTACTGATGGCCCTGTGCCTCAGTCACTCCCTATTATATGGCTTGTTTTTATTTGCCTCTTATCAAACACTGTCTGCAATTATCTTGCTTATTCATTTGTTTCTTAACCATGCTCTCACTGACTGGAATGTTGGCTCCATTCCAGGGAGAGCCGTGGTTCCATGGTAATCTCACAACTCAGAACAGTGCCTGCCACATGGTAGGGATTCAGTAAATATTTGTAGAATGAATGAATGAGTAATTCTATCCACAAGACTTCATAATGAATTTTCCCTTGAGATGTAGCCTTGAACTCCAAACTGAAATTGCCAACCCACCGCAATACTAGTCTTGAAATTCTGCCTCTGTTCCTTACCTTGCAATGTCAGATCACCAGCTATTCGATCTTTCCCTTCCCTGACCCTGCTTTAAAGAAAGATGCAGGGCTTCCCTTGTAGTCAGGTGGACAAGAATCCATCTTGCAATGCAGGACACACCGGTTCAATCCCTGATACAGGAGGACCCCACGTGCCTAGGAGCAACTAAGCCCATGCACTGCAATTACTGAAGCCTGCTTGCCCTAGAGCCCATGACCACAACAAGAGAAGCCAAAATGGGACCCGAAATGAGAAATGAGAAGCCCGAGTATGAAACTAGAACAGCCCACTCTCTCCACAAGTAGAGAAAGCCTACCCTCAGCAACGAAGGCCCAGTACAGCCAAAAATAAATAAATATTTTTAAAAATAATGATTAAAAAATAAATATGCGGAGTTTCTCAGCGCATCTTTTTCTGTTCTAAGGAAGCATTAACAGCTAGTTAGACCTAGAGGAACAGGAAAGCTCACAGGGACTGTGAGTGCAGTCATAGGGAAGGAAGGTACTCCAACAGCCCTCTCCTAAGGGAAAGACTGCTGGGTCCCATTTTAATGCCCATTAGAAAGGGAGGTCCAACAGACTGCTAAACACAAGAAGAGTAATAAGTGTGTGCTCCTTTAAGAAGTGTTATTTGAAAAAGTGGGAAAAAGACTTAAGATCTCCAAAGAAGACATGCAGATGGCTAACAAACACATGAAAAGATGCTCAACATCGCTCATTATTAGAGAAATGCAATCAAAACCACAATGAGGTATCACCTCACATCGGTCAGAATGGTCATCATCAAAAAGTCTACAAACAATAAATGCTGGAGAGGGTGTGGAGAAAAGGGAACCCTGCTGCACTGTTGGTGGGAATGTGAATTGATACAGCCACTGTGGAAGACAGTATGGAGATTCCTTTAAAAACTAGGAATAAAACCACCATATGACCCAGTAAAATCCCACTCCTAGGCATATACCTTGAGGAAACCAGGATTGAAAAAGACACATGTATCCCATTGTTCACTGCAGTGCTATTTACAATAGCTAGAACATAGAAGCAACCTAGATGCCCATCAACAGATGAATAGATAAAAAAGTTGTGGTACATACACACAATGGAATATTACTCAGCCATAAAAAGGAACAAATTTAAGTCAGTTCTGATGAGGTGGATTATTATACAGAGTGAAGTGAGTCAGAAAGAGAAAGATAAATATTGTATTCCAGGGCACATATGGAAAAATGGTTCTGAAGAATTTATTTACAGGGCAGCAATGGAGAAACAGACAAATGGAGAATAGATATATGGACATGGGGAGAGGGGAGGAGGGTGAGATGTATGGAAAGAGTAATATGTAAATTTATATTACCATATGTAAAATAGATAGCCAACGGAGAATTTGCTGTATGGCTCAGGAAACTCAAACAGGGGCTCTGTATCAACCTGGAGGGGTGGGATGGGGAGGGAGATTTGACGGAGGTTCATAAGGGAGGGGATACATGTATACCTATGGTTGATTCATGCTGAAGTTTGACAGAAAACAACAAAATTTTGAAAAGCAATTAACCTTCGATAAAAAAATTTTTTTAAATGTTATTTGCTCAGTCATATCCAACTCTTAGGGACTCCGTGGACAGTAAAAGACAATAGTCCTCCAGGCTTCTCTGTTATGGAATTCCCCAGGCAAGAATACTGGAGTGGGTTGTCATTCCCTTCCCCAGGGGATCTCGCCGACCCAGGGATCGACCCCGAGTTTCCCGTATTGCAGGCGGATCCTTCATCGACTGAGCCACCACGGAAGCCCTTTCAGAGGACCGCAGGAAAACGGAGGGGGCGTGGTCATAAGAGAGCCGGTGGGTTGGATAAGATGAGCCCCTTCCGGTTACACAATCCTAGCAAGATGGCGGCGCCCAGGGCGGTAGGTGACCGAAGCTTTTAGAGCCCCCCAAATTAGTGTGTGCTCTGCTGTCTCTGCCTTCAGGACCTCTCTCGGCGCCCAGCGGACAAGGAGCGAGAAGGAGCAGGGGCTCTCTCCCGCTAAACCTCGCTCTGGGCGCGGAGACGTGTGGTCGTCCGGGGCCGGGAAGGATCGGTGCGGGTCACAGGCAGCGAAGAAAGAAACCAATGGGGAAGCAGGGCGTGCCGACTGAGAAAGTGCGCCAGACCAATCAAAGGGAAGGATCCGACGGGCACTGGGAGTCTAGGGGCGGGCTATAGTGGGACCTGCAAAGGATAAGGATTTGGAAGAAATTGGCAGAAAAACTGAGGTTTGAGGTCCAAGAGTAGGAGACCAAAGGTGAGGGAAACTCATGGAATAGTTAGAAATTTTGATGGAAAACCCAAGAGGTGAATTTGGGAATTCCAAGGGAAAAGATCTAGGGGAAATTAAGGGGAGAATTTGCAATATTGTGGAAAGAATTTAGGAAGAATTCGGCAAAATCAAGGAATGGGCCTAGGAAAATTAGAGTAAGGTTGGGAGCTTAAAAGGAATTTTAAGGAAAATAAGTATGTGGGCAAAACTATTGGGAGAATTTGGTTAAAGGAAAAAGAAACTGAAGCAGGTTAAGAGAAAACTTTGGAGGGGAACTTGAAGAGAGTTTGGGAGCTTCAAGAGTTAAGTTAAGGATGGTTGGGAGAGAAATTAAGATTATATTTGGGAGCTTCCCTGGTGGCTTAGTGGTAAAGCACCCTAGACCCCATTTCTCAGCAACAGAAGTCACAGCCCATCAGAAGCCCGCACACGGGAATGGAAGAGTAGCCCCCCGCCCCTCACAGAAACTAGAGAAAGCCTGCACAGCAACAAAGACTCAGCATAGCCAAAAATAAAGTTTTTTTTAAAAATTGTCATATTTTGGGGAAAGGAATGCCTTATTTAGGAAAACTCTGGTGGGAAGTGGATAAAATAAAGGGGAGAATTTGTAGTACATTAAGAGTTCAGATAATAGAGGTTTGGTGAGAGACTAAGGGCTTGGGGGAAGTTAGGGGGAGAATTTAGGAAAACCAGAAGACCCTTTGGCCAAATCAAAGATAAAGTTTTTTGGCAGCGCTAGGTCTTGGTTGCTGTGTGCAAGCTTTCTCCAGTTGTGACAGGCAGGAGCTACTTTAGCTGTGGTGTACTGGTTTCTCATTGCAGTGGCTTCTCCTGTTGCGGAACACAGGCTCTAGGTCAAGTGGGCTCAGTAGTTGTGGCACACGGGCTTAGTTGCTCCGCAGCACGTAGGAGCTTCCCAAACCAGGGATTGAACCCATGTCCCCTGCATTGGCAGGCAGATTCTTAATCACTGGACCACCAGGGAAGTCCCAAAGAAAATTGAAGATGGATTAAAAGAAAGAACTTGGGGAAATTCTGGGGAAATTTTGCAGAGTCCAAAGAACTGGAAGGTCCTAGAAGAGAAATCAGCAGGGAAGCATTGAGGAGGGAAAATTTGGGAGGAAAAACCGGGGAATCTGTCTGTGTGTCTCGCAGGAGGCTCTGGGTTCAGCTCCTCCTCCCCTGTCCTCCCCAGTCCCTGCGGCTAGTGGCCCCGGTATGGAACAGGGGTACCAGCGGCATCCGTGGCCTGAGCAAGGCAGTGGACCCGGAGGGCAGTCAGAAGAAAGGGAGGACGCTGCTCCAGTTCCTGACTGACCACTTCTATGACGTGGAGGCTGTGAGGGAGTACCTTCTCCGGAAGCAGGTGTTGAAGGTGCAAAAGAAAAATCGGTGAGAACCCATGGCCTGCTCAGCCCTGCTGTCCAGGCCTCCCAGGTCTGCCTGCCCTGCCCTTGCCACTCCAGGAAGCCCTAGGGCTTCCAGTGGGAGCCGTGCCCACGTGTCTCTTCATCTCCAGCCCACATGCTTCCCAAACCCTCCAGCTCATAGAGGCAATCCATTGACCACTATCTCCTCTTGGAGGTCTAGCTGGCACTTCAGACCTCACATGGCTAACAGCAAACCTTGGTTTCCCCTAAAACAGCCTCTCACCCCGAAGCCTTCCCCATCCCAGTCGGTGGCACTATTGCCCATCCGTTGTTCAGACCACATTCCAAGGAGTTATCCCTCATTCCTGTCTGCTTCCCTTTCCTCCACATCCAGTCCATCAATAAAATACCAGAATATCCTAAATTTGACCAATTGTCACCTGTCTGTAGCCTCCTGGGAACCCTTTTATTTTATGGTTGGATGACTGCAGTTGTCTCCTGTCAGTCACCTTTTGGCCCCTGTTACAGTCTACACAGCAGCCAGAGGACTCTTACGAAAGGAAGATGGATAACATTACCACTTTGCTTAAAACCCTCTTATGGTTTCCGACTGCAACTAGAATAAAAGCCAAACTCCAAGGCCGAAAATCTGGCCCCTTACTGAGCTTTGAGACCTCTACCAGGGACGCCCACTCACCTCTCCCAGCCTGGCATCCTTATTGCCATTTGTTCATCTTAATTTGAGCCTCTGAGTCTTTGCAACTGGCTTTTCCCTTGGCCTGGCAGACTCTGACCCTGACCTCTACAATCCCTCTCTCATTCAGATCTCTCAAGTTTTGCCTCCTCCAACACACAAACCAAATCACTCACCTCCATCCGCCATCCCTACCCGAGCCACTCCTAGTCTGTTCCCTCAGTATTAACTTCATCACGGAATTGCTACTCTGCGATTTGTTCTTAACTTGGCGGTTATCTGTTTCCCCTGTGAAATAACTCTGCAGGGGCAGGGACAGTGATCCGCCTTGGTCACACTGTCCCCTAGTGCCCAGCACTTCAGAGGCGCCCAGTAAATATTTGCCATCTGACTCAGTCTGCCTGCATATCTCAGTCCCGTGCTGTGGACTGTGACCCTCTCAGCAGCACCGGGGCCTGGCAAGGGGTGTGGTGCTTTAAGGCTCACCCTCGGCTACTCTTCTCCCGGCAGGTCCTTCACCTACATCAAGGAGCGATACGGCCCCTACGTTGCAGGGGCCTATTTCGTCTTGAAGCAGGGAGGCGCAGTCAAGTATGACGGCAAAGGTGTCAGAATGGGGGGTGGGGGTGGGGGAGGCAGGAGAGCCACTTTCTAAGCCTGGGGCTCATCCGTCGGATGGGCTCATGTCAGTCCGACTGGCTTCTCTGCACACCCTGGTCTCTGCCCGTTCCTGGCCATGTAGCTGGGGACTTGTTCCTGAGCTTCAGTTTTGTCATCTGTAAAATGGGATGGTGGTCATGTCTAACCTACAAGGTGTGCTGTAAAGATTCAGAGACACTTTGCAGTCTGGACACTTGTCATGGGTCACAGGCCAACGTAGCACATGTGCTCAGTCAGCACTGGTGCATATTTTCTTTCTTCCTTCCCCCTCCTCCTCCTCGTTTTCCCCCTTTATTTTCCTTCTTTTTTGAAAACACAATTCACATAGGCTTCATCTAGCCTTCCTCTTGGTTCCAATTAAGATTTTCACTTGTTTTGAGCACTTTCTCCAGCACCTTCCTTAGAAATGGTATACCTGTCTGTAAATATCTCAACATTCACCCATCTCCAAGGATTCTTGTCTCATAGCTCTTTTTTCTCATGTTAATATCCATAATTTCTTACACCCTCAGCTTCCAGGTATGTAAAATTGGCCAAACTCTCCATCTTTGATGGGGTTGTCAGGGGACCCACTAAGACCAGGCATGTAAAGCCCTTAGCGCAGGGCCTGGTGTATAGTGAGTGCAGCAGGTTCTCTGATATGGTGCTAGGAGTGTTATTAAGAGGTTGGAAGGTTGCGGGACCATGCTGACACTCGCTCTCTCCCAGGTTTCGGGACAGGGAGTGGATGCGGGCGAATGAGCAAGGCCTTTCCTCTCTCGAGTTCCGGAAGCTCCAGGAGGTGCCCGTGGAGGCTGTGGATGCCAGTGGTTGTGCCATCAACTACCAAGGCCTGGACAACCTCTGTGAGTGGGGTGGGGCGGGATGAGGTGGAGACGGACCAGGCTCTGCCCTTTCGTGGTGGGCTCCAGAAGGGCCGTCAGTGCCATCCTCCCTCTGCCCCCTGCAGTGGCCCTGAAGGAGCTCCAGTCCCTGTCGCTGCGGCGCTGTCCCCACGTGGATGACTGGTGTCTCGGCCGCCTCTACCAGCTGGCCGACTCACTGCAGGAGCTCTCCCTAGCCGGCTGCCCCCGCATCTCTGAACGGGGCCTCGCCTGCCTCCACCACCTCCAGTGAGACCTCAACTCAGGCTGGGCCCCAGACCAGGGGAGGGCAGTACCCCCATCCCTGCCTCCTGGACAGACCTAGAGCTGGTGGTGGGTCAGCATAGATGAGCTGCGCAGTGAACCTCTGGGAGGGTGGGAAGACTCTTAGTCTTCCTGCCTTTTTGTATGAATGAAATTACAAGATATTTACACTGTTGTGGGACAGCAGGAGCCAGAGGTGTGCAGTTTGTAATGAACACAGTGGGTCTCATGTACTTGAGCAAAGATTTTATTCGAAAGCTGGGGGTCAGCATGGGGGCAGGTACACCCCCCACACTCACACACACAGATGCCATCCTTACATGTGACCCCACCCCCCACCCCCCCATCTTGCCTCCTCTCAGGAACCTCCGCAGGCTGGATATCTCCGACCTTCCTGCTGTGTCCAACCCGGGCCTCACTCAGATCTTGGTGGAGGAGATGCTGCCCCACTGTGAGGTTCTGGGGGCTGACTGGGCACAGGGCCTCAAGGTGGGGCCAGAGGAGCAGTCCCGGGACGCAGCCAGCAGCCCCATCCCCGCCTGGCCTTCGGCCCCTCCCCATCAAGCAAGGTCTCTGCCAGGCTGTGCTGAGCGCCCAACAGCTCATCCTTCTGGTTCTGTTGGGCTCACTCAACTCGGGGGGTCGGGCTGGGGTGAGGGGAGGAGAGCCTGAGGTTGGGACATTGGTTCTCCACCACCGGGGTGCTCTGGCTGGCTGCACCCAGCCTGAAGCTCACAGCTCCTCTCAGCTTGTCAGGTAGCCCTCTCCACATGCTTCTCCTTCCCAGTTTCAGGAGCCCCCTTCTCTATCCTAGGGGAGGTAAGGGCCCCTGGCTGCAAGTAGCCCCAGGGAGCTGCCCTCTCCCCTGTGGTTGCCCCGTACCATGCCCACTTCTCTGGCAAGAAACTTCTCTTGACTTCTGTCAGAAGTCGGATTATCCCACTTGCATGTGCTCCTGTTTCCTGCCAGGGGGCACTACTGGCATTCTACAGGGCTGGTTCTTCCCTGTGTGGGACGACTCGGCTCACTGCGGGCTGCAGTATCCCTGGTCCATATCCACTACATGTGGGGCGTCCCATAGCCTTCTCCTTATTGACGCTCAGCTCCAAATTCAACGTTGTTTGCTCTGTGTAAATTGATCTGGGCCTTTGAAGTATTCTCCTTTGCTAACTGGCCTGATAAGGGTTGCCAGTAGAGGGCGCCCGAGAGATGTTCCTCAAGGGAGGAAAGGCTTTTGCTTTGTGGCTCTGCTCAGGGGTGCTTGCTCAGCTGCCCTGCAGCGCATGGTGGTGCAGGGCTCCCCGCATCTGCTGAGGTGAATCAGGTGGTCAGCAGCTTCCCCTGGCGCCCTCCACCCCCAACCCTGCACAGGACAGCCTCCACTGAGGTGTCTCTCTGAATGCCTCTCCACCATACCCCTGAAGGTGGATTTCCAGTAACTCCCAGGGCCCCTTACCAATGAATCTCCTCCTTACTTCACTTTGCTGTTAAAGTCATTGATTCTCTATATTAAACTTTCCCTGTTCAAATTACTGTGTGGCTTCTCTCTCTAGACTGGATCCAGACTGATAAGAGCCTTGGCATCTGGAGTGTTCCCAGAGATAAATTCACAAAGACAGGATTTGGGGGTTGGTTTGTTCCTGCCTTTGGCTTGATTGCACTACTGAGCTCCTTGGCAGTGGGAAATGAGACATGAGAAATCCATGGCCTTAATGTCATCAACAGGATGAATGGATAATGGTGCCTTTGGCTTGAGTCCACTGCTGAGCTCCTTGGCAGTAGGAAATGAAACATTAGAAATCCATGGCCTAAATGCCATCAACAAGATGAATGGGTAACAAAGATGTAGGGGGTATATGTGATACATAGTGAATACTACTCAGCCGTGAAAAAGAATGAAGTAATGCCATTTGCAACAGCATGGATTGACCGGGAGATTATCATATTAAGTGAAGTAAGTCTGACAGAGAAAAATATATCACTTATATGTAGAATTTTTTTTTAATGATACAAATGAACTTCAAAAACTCATAGACTTAGAGAAAAACCTATGGCTACTGGGGGAAGGAGAGGAGATAGCCTGGGAGTTTGGGATTGACATGCACATGCTGCTATATTTAAAACAGACGGAGTTCCTTGGTGGTCCAGTGGTTAGGACTGTGCTTCCTCTACTAATGGCATGAAAGGTGGCTGCTGTGAGCTGTGTGTTTCACCGGGATCCGTGACCTCCGGAGGAGAGGATTTCAATCTGGGGTCAGAGATGAGGCTTGACTGCTTGGGGAACTTTTTGTGTAACAAAGTTTTATTAAAGTATAGAGATAGGGAAAGCTTCTGACACTGACATCAGAAGAGGACAGAAAGAGTGCCCCCTTGCTAGTTTTTAGCAAGGTGTTTTATATCTGTTAGAAAGCTACTAATCAGATAAGAGAGACACCTCAAGGCTGAGGGAGTTTCACTAGACCTCTCCCACAATAGATAGGATGGCATCCCCCAGCCATAAAACAATTGATAGGAATACTGGTTTGTTGAGCCAATATCAGCCCAAGGTTTGAGAAAAGAAATAAAGTTAGTCTTGGGTGGAACCATTTTGAAGAAAGGCAAATTCTAAAGCAAATACATAGTTTAAAAAACATTTCCACAAGAAAAACACTGGTTGGCTCAAGGCAGGACGTCTGCCACTTGCAGTTTATTTCCTCCTGCTGCTTGGGAACCTCTGGCCTTCCTGCCTGTTCCCTCTCAGGCACACGTTCAACCCCTGGCTGGGGAACTAAGAAGGGCCAAACAAAAAGTAGGCTAAATAACCAACAAAGACCTTATGTATAACACAGCGAACTCTGCTTCACGTTCTGTAATGGGAAACGAATTTGAGAAATAGCGAACATATACATGAATCACTTCACTGTACACCTGAAACTAACACACTGTTAATCAACTATTGTTGTTTAGACACTCAGTCGTATCCAACTCTTTGTGTACCCAAGGACTGTAGCTCACCAGGCTCCTCTGTCCATGGGATTCTCCAGGCAAGAAGACGAGTGGGTTGCCATTTCCTCCTCCAGGGAATCTTCCCAACCCAGGGATCAAACGTAGGTCTCCTGCATTGGCAGGCAGGTGTTTTGTTTTTTTTTTTTTAAACCACTGAGCTACCTGGGAATACTCCAGTATAAAATAAAAATTAAAAAAATAACAATCCAAGGCATGCAGCAGCATCACAAAAATGTTACCGCCTGGGGTTGTGATGAGGTGCCAGTGAGGTGCCACGTGCCCTGGGGGGCCCTGTGGCTGCTGGGCGTGACACTGGCAGTAATGACAGCTCTAAAGATAGGGTTGGGCAGATTCCCTCAAGTGCCCAGCTCAGTCACCCGCCTCGGAATTGGCAAGCTCCCATGACAGCATTTCCCCCCGACCAAAGTTATTGCTCACAGATACTGCTGAAAATACAACCCAGTGTTTAGGTTTGTGGGTTGCTGAGTTATGACACTTGAATTCCCCAGTCTGGACAAGTTTCTTGTCTGGTGGTAGTGAGGGTGCTGACTGGTACATGGTGGGATCCAGAAACCTGGAGTCAGATCATCTGGTTGGACCCAGAGGAAAGAGATGACCTCGAACCCCCAAGCTCCTGGAAGCCTTCCCTAACAATGTGGGGAGACCACCTGCGATCCTGCTCTTGAAAGCCCGGCCATGACCTCCCCTGGGGCAAATGCCTTGAAAGGGAGACCTGCTTTTCTTGAGACTTACCACAAGCGCCCCCTGCTGTCACTAGACCCACAAGTGCCACAGGTCAAGCCTCAGCACGCTCCGGGGAGCGGGTGCTCAGGCGACCCAGAAGGGAACAGCTCTTACACAGAAGGGCAAGACCTGCAGACAGATGTACAGTCAACACTCAAGAAGCCGCATGGGAGTGGATTCTCAGGGTGTTAGGCCAGTGAGAGCGGACCTCACTGCACGGAGCAAAGCTCACTGATACAAGGGCGCTTACTGGAGACTCTGGATATAATGAGTTAGCTAGTGCAGCTGGTGGTGTCCTGACAGTTTTCTTGGTTGGCTGACTGGAACTTGGGACTCAACAGTGACCTATGGTTACTAAGGTGAGAAACCGGAACTGCCCAGGCATAAACTGGAGAGGGAGATCCAAAGACCTGGGGAGGCAGAAATGCAGGCTGGGGTCCACATTCCACCAGAAGGCACCCACCTCTAGTCACTCGACATCAGACCTCCTGTTCCAGTCGCTGGATGGTTTCTCTCCTCACTGGAATGTCTGCAGACAAGGCACACAGCAACCCGAACTGTCCACCCTGCCCCTGGTTTGTGCTCTGGGAGTAGCTAGATGAGCCAAGAGTCGGGGGGCTAAACAGCCCCCTGCCCTGCCTGGGGGTAAAAAGGCTTACAGACCCCTTCCAGGAGCTCTCAGAGCCCTGCCCCAGCCCACTCTGGCTTTTATTCCATCAATAGTCCTCACCTTCTCCACACACTCTTCCTCCATCTGGTCCCATGGGCTCCATTACTCAAACTGCCGTGGCTGACAGGGTTCCTGCAGTGATTTGGACAGTTCCCAACCCAAGCTGGGGGTCAGGCCAAGCTCACCTGCAGGTGGGGAGGAGGGGGGTGCAGTTCCCTCACTCTCACCCCAGGCTCTAGGAGGTCTAGGATGAGCCAGCCCCACCAGCCTGCCTCCCCAGACAGCTGTAGCAGCCCCAACAGCAGAGGCCCCTGTAGGGCAGGGCCGTAAACATAGGCAGACACCCTCTGGTCCCAAGGGGGCCGGATGTGAGTGTTCCCGGAGTCACCATGCAGCTGTAGGAGGGGCCGGCCCAGGGCTGGAGAGAGGGACCAGCAGGGACGGACTGCGGCCCTGCCAGGCACCCAAGGGAATGGGGGTGGGGGTGGCGATGCGGGGGGTCAGCCCAGCTCCAGGGCTCCTGGTGCCCCCACCCGTCACCCTTCACTGCCCCTGGCTTGGCTCCCCCTCCACCCACTCCCTCCCCAGCTCCTCCCCAGCTTCCTCTCAGCCTCTCCCTGGCTCTGGCTGTTCGCCCACTCCGGCTCTCTGCTTCCACCCCTAGTCCCTCCACCTGCCCCTCCACATTCTCTCCCCACCCCTTCCCCCCGGGGCTCTCCTTATCTCCTGCGGCTCCACCTCTAGCCTCTCCTCTGGGCCTCCCTGAGCCTCCCTCTCCTCCCTCCCTGCCCCTGTGGTCTCCCCGGTTCTCTGCTTCCTCGGCCAGTGTCTTCTCCTCCTCACTAGTCCCCTTCCCCCGCCCTTGACTCCTGGCAACACCACCACTCCCCTGCCTCTGGCAAGGCCCCCTGCCCTCTCAGCACATTCACTGCCCGCCTCCTCCCCTGGCCAGGCCCAACCCCTGGCCTCAGGCTTGGCCACTTTGGGGCTCTGCCTCTCCCTGGGTCACTCTGACACTTCCCAGCCCCGGCTAGGTGGCCCTCAGCCTCACCCTCCCTGGGACTCTCGGTTCTCCCCTTCCGGGTCTGCCAGCTCCCGTGCACCTTTCCCGCGGTCTCACCAGAAAACCAGCCCCGACACGCCCCAGCCCCATCCCTCAGGCCTGCCTCTTGCCCTCCCCCGCTCCCCTTCTCCCGCAGCCCCGCCCTAGCCCCTCCCGGCCCCTGGGGCCCTCCCAGCCCGCAGTAGCTCCCCTCCCCGCCAGTGGACCGGCTGGGCTGGGCTGGAGAACAACACCCGCACCTCCGGACCGCAGAGAGAGCCGGACCGAGGCCCAGGGTGCTGGAGTTGGCCGGAGCTGGCCCCAGAGGTAAAAAGGAGGGAGCAGTGCCTGGGGTGGGGACTGTCAGGCGAGGACGTGACCCTTGTGATCCTGACTCCTGGTGGGGCGGGGTTGGGGGCAGGAATGGCGGAGTCACTGGTCTCT
>NW_011494852.1:8593605-8594541 GCF_000754665.1 Bison bison bison | reverse complement strand
GGGTCTCTAGGGTGGGGATGGGGAATGGGGAAGATAGAAGGCTCTGGGCTGGGTGGAAAGAGCCAGGTGCCAGAATGGCAGTGGAGCGGGGATTCGCCGGTCCGGGAAGACCCGGCGTCCCGGCGTCGGGTGGTCAGTGGAGGGCTGGGTTAGGGTCTGGACCGCAGAAGCCTCACAGGAGTTGCCAGGGCCCCGCCCAAACCCCCGCCCCAAAGGCCTCTGTGTCTCTTCAGCAGCTCCCACAGCCGCCCCTTCCCTGGGCCAGGTCATGCGCTGCCCCAAGTGCCTTCTCTGCCTGTCAGCGCTGCTCACACTCCTGGGCCTCAAAGTGTACATCGAGTGGACGTCCGAGCCCCGGCTGGGCAAGGCCTACCCAGGGCCCCGCAGCACTCTGCTAGGCCCCACGCCAGCCAGCACTGAGCCCACCCTGCCGGCCAACCTCTCCGCCCGTCTGGGCCAGACTGGCCCCCTGCCCTTGGCTTACTGGAACCAGCAGCAGTGGCGGCTGGGGACCCTGCCCGGAGTGAACAGCACGGAGGCGGGGGACTGTGGTGCTTGGGGGGCCGCCGCCGCGGCTGAGATCCCCGACTTCGCTTCCTACCCCGAGGACCTCCGCCGCTTCCTGCTGTGGGCTGCCTGCCGGAGCTTCCCTCCGTGGCTGCCCACAGGCGGCGGAGGCCAGGTGACCGGCTGCGAGGATCCCGGTGATGTCCCCTTCCTGCTGTTGGCTGTCAAGTCAGAACCAGGGCGCTTTGCGGAACGACAGGCCGTGAGGGAGACCTGGGGCAGGCCAGCCCCCGGGGTCCGGCTGCTCTTCCTCCTGGGGTCCCCAGTGGGCCAGGCGGGGCCAGACCTCGGCACCCTGGTGTCCTGGGAGAGCCGGCGCTACGGTGACCTGCTGCTCTGGGACTTCCTCGACGTCCCCTTCAACCAGAC
>NW_011494852.1:8589835-8593505 GCF_000754665.1 Bison bison bison | reverse complement strand
TCCCCTTCACCCAGCCGCTCAAAGCCTGGATGCTGCTGGCCGGGCTTGGCCGCCACTGCCCCGGCGTGAGCTTTGTCCTGCAGGCCCAGGATGATGCCTTCGTGCGCACCCCTGCTCTGCTGGACCACCTGCGGGGCCTACCGCCTGTCAGGGCCCGGGGCCTCTACCTGGGTGAGGTTTTCATCCAGGCCAAGCCTCTCCGGAAGCCTGGAGGACCCTTCTACGTACCCGGGTCCTTCTTCGAGGGCAGCTACCCGGCCTACGCCAGCGGGGGTGGCTACGTCATCGCGGGGCGCTTGGCACCCTGGCTGCTGCAGGCGGCAGCCCGCGTGGCCCCCTTCCCCTTTGGCGACGTCTACACTGGCCTGTGCTTTCAAGCCCTGGGCCTGGCCCCCAGGACCCACAAAGGCTTCCTCACTGCCTGGCCGGCAGACCGCACTGCTGACGCCTGTGCCTTCAGAGACCTGCTGCTTGTGCGGCCCCTCAGCCCTCAGGACAGCATCCGGCTCTGGAAACAGCTGCAGGACCCTGGGCTCCAGTGCAGAGCCCCAGAGGCAGAGGCGGGGAGGGGCGGGCAGGGCAGCCCCTGAGGGGTGAGGAAGGAGGTCCTGGAATGGAGGCTGCTTGAGCCCCTACTGGGCCTTGTCTTTTTGTTTTTGAAACAAAAACACACTCCGCATTCTGAGACCTGGAGTCTCTCTTGTCTACCGGAACCTGGGGTAGTGTACAGAGCAAGGCTCAGCTGCCCCCTGACCTTCACACCAGATGCTGCCCCCACCCTGGGCGAGGTCTGCTCCAATGGCCTAGCCGTCATACTGGACACCAGCTCTGACCCATTCTTCAGGAGACCAGAGGTCATCTCTGGAGGGCCCCACCCCCATGCTATTTGCTGAAACTGACCCTCCAGCTTGTGAAAGTCTCTGGAAGAAGACGACAGCTCAACAGCCTTGGCTTTACTCATCTTCAATGGAGGAGCTAGGGGAGTCCCAAGCCAGCCATGCTGGCCTTGCTTCCCATGTCCCCACTTCAGGAAACAGAAACCAGAGGTGGCAGGGAGCCAAACACAGAGACATAGTTTATTCACTACGTGCTGACCTCTAATTCTGAGTCAAGTTCCACAGACTCACCCACCACGTCTAGCCCCAGCCCTCAGGGGTGTCTAGTCCCAGAGGTGCCCTCGCCCAGCCCCTGGGAGAAGACCGTGTAACTCAGGGTGGAGAAGGGGCTGACCAGTGTAACAGCCTAGCGGAACAGGAGCTGCCTCAAGTACTGCCTGGCTCCTGAGTGTGTTGGAGGCAGCTGTCTGAGGAAGCTGGCACCCTGCCAGTCCCATCTGCCCCTCAAACTGGGGCTGCCTCTTGGGGTAGTTGAGGCACTACCCCAAGGGCTATGGGGCCTCACTTCTCGAAGTGGTCCAGCGGGTAGTGTTCACCATAGGTCTGGAGGTGACGTGCCAGAGACTCCTGCTGCTTGCGGAGCTGGGCAGGCATCTCCTGATACACGTCCGAGAAGATCAAGGTGGGGTTGGGCTTCAGCTTCCGCTCAGCCTGCTCAAAGGCCTCCATTACCTGGGAGACAAGGGGTGGTGGGCAGGCAGCCCATCCCTTACCCAGGAACCTACCTCCTCCTGTGGGACCTCGGCAAGGGGTTAAGACCCCTGAGCCTCAAGTTCCCATGCAGGTGACGGAAATAATCATCCTAACAGTGGTGACAGCTAACATCACCAATCCCAGCTTCTCCATCCTTAGTGGAACCAGGCACTGTACCAAGAGTACAGAATCATTTTGGTCTCTTAGCAGCCTTAAGAAGCAGGCAACTCGGGAGAGGAAAGTGAGGCAAAGAGAAGGACGTGTCCATGATGTCAGAGTCAGGAAGCGCGTGCTGCCCAACACCAGAGTCCACCCTGCCCACTGGGCTGCAATGTCCCTGGCATTCAACGACCAGGGCTGAGGAGGGCAGTGCACCGACTCTGGTGGGCACTTATACTGCATTTGGAGTAAGTGCAAGGCCTCAGACAAACTTCTGAGGCAGGTACCCAGTATCCCTCTTCAGAGATGAAAGAGCTGGGGCCAGACATCTGCTGGGACATGGCCAAGGTGCACGTGTCTGGGCATCGTGACATCAGGGCTATCCCCAAGACTCCATTCAATGGCACTCCCCTCTACGCCCCACAGCTGGGCTTCCCCGGTGGCTCAATGGAAAAGAATCGTCCTGCCAGTACAGGACATGTGGGTTCAATCCCTGGATTGGGAAGATCCCCTGGAGAAGGAATATGCCAGTATTCCTGTGAGAGAAATCCCATGGACAGAGGAGCCTGGTGGGCTACAGTCCATGGGGTCACGAGAGAGGCGGTTGTGATGAGCAACTAAACGACAACGAACAACCCCCCGGCCTCTCCCTTCTTGCAGCCGTCCTTATGAAGCATCATGGCCCCTGGGGTGGGTTCCCACTGGGGCGGGGAAGCCCTGCCTCACCTTCTTGCGGGACTGCTTCCTCCAGGCCTTCTCCTGCTCGTCGTCCCACCAGCCGCGGCTCTGCAGGTGATGCCGCAGCCGGGAGATTGGGTGGTCCTGCTTGTCCCAGTAGTTGACCTCGTCCACTGAGCGGTACGCCGAGCTGTCGTCACTGGTGCTGTGGTGCCCGATCCTACAGGGGGAGGGGAGGCCTGGGTCAGGCTGCGGCCCTGCAGGCAAGGGTCAGGAGGGCAAGGCTAGACTAGGACAGAGGATGGGAATGGAATGGAGGCAGAGGGTACGGGGCAATGGGGTTGTGCTGTGGAGACAGTGACCAACATGGCGGAGAAGCTGCGGACAGGCTGTCACGGTTGGGGGATGATGGGGGGCAGCCAGCAGGTACCTGTAGGTCATGGCCTCAATGAGGAAGGGCTGGTTCTCCGCCACGGCCCGCCGCCGGGCCTCCTTGGTGGCGTTGTACACGGCAAACACATCATTGCCGTCCACGCGGATGGACAGGATGCCGTACCCGGGGCCTCGAGCCGCTGTGGGGACAGAGAGGCCGGCCAGGCCCCAGGGCTCAGTCGAGACCTGAGTCGGGAGGGGAGGGGAGGGGAGGGGAGCGGAGGGCCCTCACCTATGGCCCTCACCTATGCCGTCCCCGCGGTACTGCTCCGAGGTGGGCGTGGAGATGGCGTAGCCGTTGTTCCGACAGAAGAAGATGATGGGGCACTCGAGGGTGGCGGCGAAGTTGAAGCCGGCGTGGGCGTCCCCCTCACTGGCAGCCCCCTCTCCAAAGTAACAGATGACCACCCTGTTAGCGTTGGCCCTCTTGGCCGCGTAGGCCGCCCCGACCGCTGTAGAAGCAGACACATGCGCGTCTCACCTGCGCTCATACCCCTGTTCCCCGACCCGGGCCTCTGGGGCTCAGGCTGGCGGTCGCCAGGCTCTGAGGGGAAGAAAACACCTGAGCCCTCGAGAAGCTCCCCACCTGGTCCTCTCCCCTCAGCTGACGGCAGCTCCATCCTTCCAACCACTCAGGCTAAAACCTTCAGCATCTTTGAGTCCGGTCATTCCCACACCCGCTCCACTTCCAAAATGGGAGTTAACATTTGACCTCTTCTTCAGCTCGCCCTGGTGGTCCCAGCCCCACCTCTCCCCTGCGTGCCTGAGCAGCCTCCCCAACCCCTGCTCAGGCACGCAGGGGAGAGGTGGGG
>NW_011494852.1:8582655-8589735 GCF_000754665.1 Bison bison bison | reverse complement strand
CTGCTCCTCCCACCCACCCTGTTACCCTCCGGTTAAACCCTGAGCCAGACCGACAGGAGACTCTCTCCTCTTCCTCCCCCACCGGGGGTCCTCTGTGGGTCCAAGTGTGCTCAAAAGTCAAGAGCCGGTATCACACCCGGGCCGTTTTCCCTGTAGGCCTTATGACCCCTGACATACTCCATGTGTTATCTGCACTGGATGCCGTCCATCTCCCCGACCAGGGTCAGCACCCAGAGGCCTCAGCTCACTGCCTCTGCTCATTGCACCTAGAAGGTGCCCAGCACAGCGCATGGACTCCGGACATATCCAAGTGACTAACTAAACCGCTCACCCAAACAGAAGATGAGGGCCTGATCCTACCTTATGGAAGTTCTACAGGATGGAGATCAATGAAAATGCTACCTCCACCCAGAAGGCTGCCCTGTCCACCTCCCACCTCACACATAAACTGCTCTTGTTCTCAGATATCTAAAACTCACTAGGGGTGAACGTGCTTGGGACTCTGCTAAACCCTGCACACATCAGCTCAAGCGTCTGCCCTGGAGCAGACTGACCTTGTCTTTGCACTCTGTGGCCGCAGGCCTGGCCCCAAGCGGGTCTGCTTCACAAGTGGTCATCTTTAACAGGAGTCACACCAGCTGCGCTAAGCATCGTGAGCTTCCAGAGTCACCTTCGGGGGAGTCAGACTCCGAGGACAGAGGAAGACCAGGGTTGGGGTAGAGAACCTGGGCTCTGGAGCCACCTGGTCCACAACATGAGAGCCAACTCTTGTTGCGACCTGCCAGTGACCTTTCGCGAGGAACCTGGCATACACTCAGTTCTACATGGCTGGCTGTGCCACTGAACAGACATGAGGTGAGCATAAGCACGGGAAACACAGAGTGACTGTGCCTGCCGAGCGCCACTAGAGCCCTCCCACGAGGGTCTCAGAAAGAGAGATCTTGTAAGTCTAGAGCCCAGACCAGCGCTCAGTCCTTGCACCCAACAGGAGGCCCCAGTGGAGAGGTGAGGGCCCGAGGAGGAAACATCGTCAGTCTGTGTGTGCCGGGCCTGGGTGCGCATTCTCACCCTGGGGGATCTGCGTGGCCAGTGGAGAGGAGATGGTGACGAAGTGGCGCTCCCTGCAGCCGTAGTGGACGGGCATCTGGCGCCCCTTGCCCAGGTCGCTCACGTTGCTGTAGCACTGGGCCATGAACAGCTCCAACGGGTAGTCCCGGTACATGAGCACACCTGCAGCGGGAGGAGGCAGGGTTACCTGGTGGGTATGGGGGGAGGCCAACCCCTGAAGGCTACCTCTTTGCCCGCAGCCGCCCACCGTCAGGCCCTGCCCCGCTGCCGGTACAGCGAGGGAGCCGGAGTAGGGCAGGGAAGGCGCGTTTGGATGCTCACAGGGACGGTGCACAGAGCAGAAAGGCCTGGCTCAGTAGGGAGGCTGCTGTTCGGACCAACTGGCCTCTGCTCAGGAAGGCCACATGGTTTCGTTTTTCAAAAGAAGGAGAAATTCAGCTTGCCTGTTTTTTCCTTTTGAGAAATTATCGATTTTTAAGTGTTCCTCTAATTCATTTACTTAAAAAAATCATACGAACCAAATAAATGTATGGGCCATGTTCATGACTCCTGGACTAAGGGAGGAAATATTCAAACCAGTTCTCAGCAGTAAAACCCCTGGTAGACACCCACCTCATCATCAAAATCCACAAGCACACACCTCTCTGACCCGGGCTTCTTACCATTCGGCTGGCAGGGCTGGCAGGGGCCCCATGCAGCCCCTCCAGCGTGAGGCTGGCAGGGGCCTCCACTCCACTGTGAGGAGAACGGAGACAGGCCCCGGGAGCACCACCATCCTCAGTGCCCTCGTTCTCCCCACTCCAGAAACAGGAGACACCGACTTAGCCAGGCGAGCAGCTGCCCAGTCAGGATGGGCAAACGGGGTCGGCTTTTCCTCCCGCCCCACGCAGGTGCCCCCCGCAGCTGCCAGGACGCAGGGCATTCCAGGACCCAGGCAGGACGGCTCACTCCTGCAGAGGTGGTAAGGGCCCTAACGGCCCCCGTGTGCAGGCCCAGCTGGCGCCCGCAATGCCAGGCCCTGCCTGGAGCCCTCCCCAGAGAGAACCCCTCGGCAAAAACAGCGGGAAGCACTCGGCAAACCTGCCAGGGCCTGGCTTGTGGCCCACTGCCTGGGGAAATCTAATGATGCTGAACCAGAGTCATTATCATGGGGCGTCTGTCCTCCCGGAGTGTGTGGGGGTGGGGAGTCTGGTGCCGATGAGAGAGGAGACAGTCTGAGAGGAGACAGCCATGCCAGCTGGTCCAGGCTCTGGACAGCCACCCTGGCCAGGCCACACCTCCCTGAAGAGCTGTTCAGGGTGCGAGGCCCTGGAAACAGCATCGCCTCCAACTTTGAGGGCTTATTCTGCACTGTATGCCCTGTGCTGAGGGCTTTGTGTCATCTGCCCAGTGAAACTGTCTTGGGAGGGGTACCCATCCCACACGGTGAGGACGTGAGATGAGGAAGCTGAGGCAAGGAACCTGCCCAGGATCGTGCAGCACCTAAGAGGAAGGGGCAGATGGGGTTCCCTGCTGGGTCCCCATGCCAACAACTGCTCTGGAACCCAACTTCAGCTCCATTCTCCCCGCAGTCTCTAAATGCTTGTCCGTCTTCTTCATTCCTAGTCTGTGATCCTTCCATCCTCTCCCCCGTTCACTTAGAAATGGTTAGAACACACCGTTCATCTGCTTCTGCTGAGTGAGTGACCTGGCACCTGGATAGAGGCTGGCAGAGCCCTGCACGTGTGGACGGGGGTCCCGCAGCCCCGCCTGCCCTCACTACAGGCTCCCGGCAGCCCCACCACGCAGGAGTCGCCACCCCATCGTAATCTCAATTTCTAGATGAGAAAAATGAGGCTCAGAGAATGGAAGTGACTTGCCCCAAATCTAACCACCGGTCACCAGCAGGGCATGGACAGGTTAGGGGCACAGGCGCTTAAGTACAGTATTGCCAGGCCTCTCGGAGGTGAAGCACCCCGAGGCTCCCTGGCATCATGCAGCTCACACAAGGGCACACTGGTAACTAATGTAGACCTCGCCTTCTGAGCAGGCGGGACTGAGCCTGACCTGTCTCCACGGAGACCACAAATCCAGGGCCCGACTTCATAGGGCCTGGCTGAGCTCCGACGTACCTGCCTCCCGGTACTGGCCAAACACCAGGTCTGTGTCGTCCAGGGCTGCTGCGCTCCCCACGTGTGTCCCCTCTTCGCCATAGTTGGTCATGTAGAAGGATATGCGGCCCTGGGGGTAGAGGGGGGCCCGGGGGCCCGGGTTCACTGAGGCTGGGCCACGACACACAAGTATCCAAATGCTGACTGTCTGCTGACTCTGTGATTCCGCAGATGCTTCCTGAAGGCCGGCTCTGGGCCAGGCCACGCTGGCATGCCTGCCTCCATGGAAGAAGTGCCAGGTTGGTCAGAGCCAGGGTGATGGAAGCTGAAGGTGTACCCACTCCACCATGGAGAGGCATCATGGAGCAAGGCCTCAGGTGAGCAAACGTGGGGATGGTGGAAGTTTCCAGAGAGCCGGCAACAAAGGCCGGGAGGCCAGAAGGGCTGGGGTGTAAAGTGTGGCGGGGGGCGGCAAGGTTGGAAAGAGAGAGGCACCTGCTAGCTGGATGTGCCAGTGCCCAAGGTGACCCCTCTTCCTGAATGCCTCAATCCCAGGGCCTGGAAAAGCAGGTCCCCAGTCTCCCTTATAGTCAGAAGTGGCCCCCGGACACAGTTCTGGCCAGACAAGTCGAAGTCTGCTTTTGCTTTCTTGATAAAAGAGATCACTGCAGCGCTGCCATCCGTTTCCCCCACTTTGCAGAGCCATGAAGCCTGGACCTGTGGCAGCCATCTTGTGAACATGAGGCAACAGTTACAGGAAGAAAGTCAAGCTGCCCAAGATGATGTAACAGAAAGGTAGGAAGCTGGGTTCCTGACTGTGGTACTGAGCAGAATGGATTTCTAATTAAAGACCTAAGGACAGAGAGAATGAGGGGCAGTGATAGCAAGGGGACAGGGAACACTGCGGGTCTTGTTTGGGTAAATGGGTGGATGGTGGCACCCATCCCTGAGAAACGGCCTGAGGGAGAAAGAGAAGCGAGTCTGGGAGGAAGGTGCTGAGGTCAAGTCTGGACAGGCTGAAATCTGTGAGGGACACCCAGGGTGAGAAGCCAAGTAGATCTGGGGCTAAGAGGTGAAGTCTGGCTGGAGACCCGGGAGCCCTGGCACAGAGATGGGTGGTGAGCAGGACTGCATGGAAGGTAAATCACAGTCATGCCGGGCTCCGCAGGGTGCCCTGTGCCCAGGCCTTGTGTCCCACAGGCCTAGCCTCCCATCACAAGCCGGGAACCGATGAATAATACTTGCTTCCAAGTGGGGAGCCAATTAAAAGTTAATTGACCGCCCAGTGCCAAGTGAGTGGGTGGATGCTGAGCGCTTGGCTGGGCTGTCAAGGTTGGCATGGGGGGAGCCTGAGAGGGGGGAATCCCAGGAAACGGGACCTGGGCTAGTGGCAGAGATCACTGGCTGCCTATCCAGCACCTGATCCCTCTTCTCTTTACTAACAGGTCTCACTGCACCACCAGCAGCCACCGCCCAGACTAACAGACTGCATTCTCAGTGTCCGTGGCAGCTGGGAGTGACCAGTGACACGTGTGGTGTTATTTGGTGGGACTACCTAGGAAGTTCTATAAACGTGGGTATGGGAAGATAGCTGGGCAGTGCCATGTCCAGCCTTCCACCTTCCTTCTACTTCCTGCCTGGGGTAAGACGTGATGGAGGGCTCCAGCAGCCACTGTGTTCCTGAGGGGCCCTAGAAGCCAGAAGCCAGTACTGGGTGTCCAGTGACACTGTGGTGCATCAGTCCCGACCACCTGTTTCCACATTTCTTTTATGTAAGAGAAGGAAACTACTAATCTGTTTAAACTATTGCTTTTTTTTTGTCAGGATTTGGGAGGTGTTGAGGGAGGGCTGTCTGCTACTTATAGCTGAGAGTCATCCTAGCTAATAAAGGCTGGAACCTGATGGCCAAGCTGATCTTACTGAGGGTTCCCAGTGTTGGCCAATGGCCAAGTGACCTGATGTGTGGGTCTCAGGGAACTCCCACTCCCACCTTCTGGGATGTGTTCTCTTGTTATTTCTACTTTTTTTATTTAATACACTAAAGAAACTGAAGCAAAGACAAGAAAAACCATCTGCCTAAAGTCCCAGTGGTGACTTGGGCCCATGTCATCAGGTTCCAAAGGTCCCGTGTGCACAGTCAATCCAGGGGCAGGAAGGAGCCCATGAACATGAGTGGATGGGAGGCGGGGCCTGGCCCTGAGGCTGTGCAGAGGGGAGCAGATGGCTGAGCGCCACAACGGGAGACAGGGCAGACAAGAAGGGCCGGTCTTGATCTTGTGGACAACAGGAGCCAAGGGAAGTTTCTGGGCAGGGTGGAGAACCCACACACAGCACTGCTGTGAGCTGGTTGCCCGCATGATCTGCTTAGAACTGTCCTCGGTGGGCCTCGGGCTTCAGTCCACAGTGGGGTCACCTGGGGGCTTGATACAAGTGCAGATTCCCAAGCCCATCCCCACTTCTGGCCCAGCAGCGGTGGTAGAAGCTGAGGGACAGCCGGCATCCTCCCACTTTTCTAACAGGAACCCCGTGCCCCTGCTCTTAAGTCTCTGCAGCCCAGGAAGGACAGACTCCAGGCCTCTGCTCCCATGGTTCCCAGGCATGAGCACACAGCCCCGGCCTGGCCGGTCAATCTCACAGGTTGGTTCAAAGATGAATCTGTCTGTGACCAAAGCTGGAATGTTAGGGACCAGACATTCTCTTTCCACTGCTAAGCAGAGAAGATAACAACTGCAAGGCTGGTATCCATGACAAACGCCAGTTTCACTGTTTCTCAGGCTATTATGTACGCCACCATCAACCCTCGCAGCAACCTGATAAAGTAGCTAGAAACCAGCAAACTGAAGCACTGGGAGGCTGAGCAACTTTCTCAGGATCACAAAACTAGAAGGTGACAGAATGAGGACTCCAGTTGCAGTCCTGCTCCAGAGCCCGCACCCTGAACTCTTTCACTGCCCCGTCTCTGTGAGCCTGGAGCTTCCAGAGACCACTGCGGCTTGAGCATGAGGGAAGCCAAGGCAAAGGAGAGTGGAAAAGACACTCTGAGAGAGAAACAGGTTTGATAACACTTTTTGAGTCCCCGGGTACAGCCGTGCCTGAAACAGCCTTGTAGACTTGCAGGTATTGGAGTCAACAGGCTCCCTCTCTGCTGACACTGCTGAGCCTCGGGCTCTGTTTGCTGAAGCTAACACTGATGGGTGTCCCTCCACAGCGCACTGGACACAGGCGCTCCAGGAAGCGCCGAGGGTCACCCCGTTCTCAGGACTGTGAGTGTCTGAGACAAAGGGCCATCCAGTCTCCTCCTGTCTTCCCGCCCCCAGCACAGCTAAGCCCCAGCCCAGCAGACAACAGGCTTCCTGTGATCTGGTTCAACCTTCTGCTCTGGGGCAGGACCACCCCTCATCCTCTTCCTCCAGAGCCCCAGGAGGTCTAAGGACCACAAGACAGGGATCTCCATTCCACTCCCTCTTCTTTGGGTGCTGTCTTTTGGCCCAGACACAGGTAGGGTGGGCAGGACCTCAGGTAATCCCAGGCCCCCTCCCCAGCCTGTCCCCACGCACCTGCCTCTGGGATTCATAGAGGATGCGGTCCATGGTGTTGAGCAGGGTCATGCTCTTGTAGAATTTGAGCACCTTCTCCTGGGGCAGCTGCAGACAGAGGCACAGACAGACGTGGGCCAGCTGGGGCCAGAGAGGAGATGGGCAAGGGGCTTGGGCATGGGAGGCACAGGGTCGGGGGGAGGTGGCCTCTTACGTGGGGATCCTCGCTGGGGTTGATGATCTGGCCCTGCCGGTCCATGACCCGGTAGATGGGGATCCCAGAGATGACATTGGGCTGGATGAATTCGAGCTTGTCTATGAACTCCGCTGAGGCCCCTGGGAACTGCGGCTTGTCATCCAGGGACGAGAAGTGCTGCTGTTGCTGT
>NW_011494852.1:8577126-8582555 GCF_000754665.1 Bison bison bison | reverse complement strand
GAGCAGCAGAGGTTCCCTGTGCTGACAGGCAGCATTGCTGGTGATGCAGCCGCCAGGCCACGGTGGACTCTGGAGCCAGACACACAAGGTCTGATTTCCCGCTCCATCACTTTCCCAGAGTGTGGCCTCAGGGAGGTTCCTATAACTGCCCTGTGTCTTGGCTCCTAGGCTGTAAAACTGGGGTGAAAATCATAGTATTTATCACACAACGTTGTTGTGAAGCTTAAATGATCTAATAAAGTGGCAGGTGGCTCAGGAACCGGTAGCTATAATTATCAGAGGCCCAAATTCCTCTCCTGGCATTCAAGGACTCTCAAGGCTGACCACAACTAGCCCCTCCTCTCATCTCCCATGGTGCACACACACACACACACACACACACACCCAGGTGTGCTCTTCACCGACCCCTCTACCCACAAGGAGACCACTCTAAGCCAGTCTCTCAGCTTAGAGTTTAAGTCTGGGAGCCCTTAAAAGTCAGCCTGCCTAGGCTCAAATCCCTTGCTGGGACCATGGGAATGAGCGTCTCCCTCCTCAAGTCTCCCTTTCTCACCTGTAACATGGAGAACACCTCATGGAAACGCAGGGAGGCTTGGACAAAAGCACGCGTATAAAACGGTGAGCAGAGTATTTGTACCTATCGTGAAGGTGCAAAGTAATGCTGATCCTCGTTTCTACCACCACATCTCTGCTCTCATCTACACTAGAAGGCCTCCTCCCCCATCTCCTGGCACAGAGCTCCACACGCTTCGCTGCCCTCTCCAGTCCTAACCCCCTCCAGGAGCCCAGACTGACTCATTCAATAAATATTTGAGCACCTGCTTCATTTCACAGCCTGTACTAGTCTGTGGGGACCTAAGAGAGGCAAGACACCTGCCCCTGCCGTGCAGCAGGGAAGACAGATCCTCAAAAAGTAACACCGGGGGGGCCGCGGGTGATGTATGTTCTTCCAGGAGAGGCTGTGGGGTGAGAGCAGAGTGGAAAGAGGGGACAGTTGCCCTGAGGAAGTGAAGTGAGAGCTGGGACCTGAAGGATATCTAGGAGTCAGGGAAGGAGCATTCGAGGCTGGGTAACAGAACACATGGGCTTCCCAGGTGGCTCTAGTGGTAAAGAACCCGCCTGACGATATGGGAGGTGTAAGAGACGTGGGTTCGATCCCTGGGTTGGGAAGATCCCCTGGAGAAGGGCATGGCAATCCACTCCAGTATTCTTGCCTGTATTCTGCCTCAGATATGCAGACGACACCACCCTTACGGCAGAAAGCAGAAGAACTGAGCAGCCTCTTGATGAAAGAGGAGACTGAAAAAGCTGGTTTAAAACTCAACGTTCAAAAAACGAAGATCATGACATCTGGTCCCATCACTTCATGGCAACTACATGGGGAAACAATGCAAACAGAGACTTTATTTTCTTGGGCCCCAAAATCACTGCAGATGGTGACTGCAGCCATGAAATTAAAAGACGCTTGCTCCTTGGAAGAAAAACTATGACCAAAGTGGACAGCATATGAAAAAACAGAGACATTACTTTGCCAACAAAGGTCTGTCTAGTCAAAACTATGGTTTTTCTGGTAGTCATGTATGGATGTGCAAGTTGGACTATAAAGCTGAGCACCAAAGAATTGATGCTTTTGAATTGTGGTGTTGGAGAAGACTCTTGAGAGTCCCCTGGACTGCAAGGAGATCCAACCAGTCCATCCTAAAAGAAATCAGTCCTGAATATTCATTGGAGGGACTGACATTGAGGCTTAAGCTCCAATACTTTGGCCACCTGATGCGACCCTGATGTTGGCAAAGACTGAAGGCAGAAGGGGACGACAGAGAATAAGATAGTTGGATGGCATCACTGATTCAATGGACATGAGTTTGTGATGGAGTTGGTGATGGACAGGGAAGCCTGGTTTGCTGCAGTTCATGGGGTCGCAGAGTTAGACACGACTGAGCAACTGAACTGAACTGAACTGAACTGATTCTTGCCTGGAGAATCCCATGGACAGAGGAGCCTAGCTGGTTACACACAGTCCATGGGTTCCCAAAGAGTCGGACATGACTGAAGTGACTTAGCACGCATGCATGGCAGAATAGGCAAAAGGCAGAACGTGAAGAGTGGCATGTATCTGTGGAACTGGGGAGGAGTCCTGTGGGAAACATCGCAGCCCCTGGCTCAGGGGTGGCCTGGCAGGGAAAGCCTGGAAGGCCACAGGCGCACCAGGAGAATCGATCCCATTTCTCAGCTCTCCAATTAGACAGCCTTGAACCACCTGTGTCACAACAGAGCCCCTTTTAATACAGGGGTGCCAGGCTGATGTCCCCAGACACAGCCCTCACCGAGTGCTCAGAGCACGTCCGGGAGGCAGGGCGCACTTACTATTGCCCTTTGAACAAGGAAGCTGAGGCTCAGGGCGGCCATATCACCTCCTGTACCAGGCCCCAGAGCTAAACCAGGCGGGTAAGTCGGAACTGGGCTTCAAACCTGGGCAGGGCTGACAGCCAGACCCCCAAGCTCAGGCTCCCCACCCCAGCTGCCCACTTCCCACAGGTCCCCGGGGTCCTCTCTCGGCTGGCTAACTGTGGCTTCACTTCCCAGAGGAAGTGAAGCACGCCACCTGGGCTCGTCCTGAGCTGGGTCTCACACGAGGGTGCGCAAATGGGTTCCCCACCTTCCCTCCTTTAACTGAGGTAAAGAGGCCAGTGGGGGAATGTGAACAAGTGTGCGTTTCTCTGCATTTGTGGTGGTGAGGAAATAAAGGAAATTATGCTCTGACGGCAGGGCAGGCCCAGGCCTGCCAAGGCAGGGCAGCTGCTCAGCTCTTGCAGACCACCCCCTGCTTTCAGGGTGCTCATGCAGGCTGGGCCCTCCCAACTACCTGGAGGTGTCTTGTCTCCCCCACACACACTATGAGCTCCGGAGGCAAGGAGCATGTCCACATGGGTTTACAGGGCACACTCTTCAACAGGGAATTACTGACCCAACGCATGAATGAGCAAGTAAGTTCACTGGCTTGGAGTCTGACCAACCTGGATTCCAGTTTCTTAGCTCACTGCACAGCCCTCTGCAAAACAGTGTCTCTGAATTTCTTCATCTGTGAAAAGGCTGCGCAGGGTTACAAGTAGTACTTCACATAAGGCATACAGAAGGTTCACCACAGGTGTGGGGCCTATTATATGCTCAAAAACTGGTAGAAGGAGGGGAAAAAACCAAAATCTAGGAAGAGAAATGAGAAAAATTGACTGGCACCTCGGGAAGATGGGGAAAAGGGGAGTTGGGGAGGACTGCCTGCATCTCAGACCAGATGGTAACTCCAGACCGGGCCCCAGTGGACACTCGAGACTGAGGTGCAGGGAGACTCCATCTGAGGGGCTCTGGGACAGGAGGCCAGGGGCCAGCAGGGCCCAGGAGGACAGAGTCGCAAGGCTCAGCACAAACCCCAGTGTCAGGGCACGGCTATCTGCCTCCAGAGGCTGGAGGGCTACCAGCAGGGTGCTGTCCCTGGAGCCGGGCCTCGGCGGAGCCCCGTATCCGGAGCCTGTAGAGATGAAGGTGGTACCCATGCCAAGGGTACTGTGCTGATTCCAAGAGCTTTCAGAGGGCTCCGCACAGTGCTGGCTCTCAGGAATGGCTCCATCATGGGGCAGGGGGAGGGGGCAGGGGTGGAGGGCACGCAGTGAATCACATGCAGAGGATATATGCCTCTCCACCCATTTTCCTTTCTTTTTGGTGTGGGTGGGTTTGTCCTGGTGGAATCCTGCAGAAACTGCACAGATTTACACAAAGCCTTGAAGCCATGCCCTCTCCCAGCACAGGACCAAGACATGCTCTGGAAGGCCAGGTCTGCCCCACAAGTACTGAGGGCAGTACTTGTGGGAGCCATAGCGCTGTAGTTAAGGACAAGGACTCCAAGTCCATCACTGCTTCCGGGATGTGGAACTACAGCTCCCTCAGTTTCCTCATGTGTAAAGAAAGTTGGTGTGCCGATTAAGAACTCCTGTGTGTAGAGGACCTCATGCCTGACATATAACTAATGCTGGACAAATATGAGTAGCTAACAAGTGTGCCTGATGGCTATTGTGGTCAAGCAATGCATCAGTGAATATTTGCTCTAAGTCAAGCCCTGAACTGAGGGCTGGAGACAATGGGGAGAGATGGATGATGGACACTGAACACAGGAGTTACAATCAGGAGGGGCGATCTCAGAGGAGGCAGGATCGGGAAGGGTCCACATACGTCAGTTAGGGTGAGGGCTGGAGGGCTGAGTGGCCTGTGCTTGAATCCTGGCTCTCCAGTCACGTCACATTGGGCAGGAGACCGCCTCCCTGAACCCATAAAGAATTCCTACTTCAACAGTTGGTGGTGGGCGGGTAGAAAGCACCTGCTATACCTGCTCACCATCTGTATAGCGTATAAGCCTTTCACCACCTCACTATCTGTATCACGTGCAAGAGGAAAAGCCTCAGGGAAAAGGAAGAGGGAAGCTGAGGCCTGCACAACGAGCAGGGGCGAGCCAGGCAAAACTGGGAGGGGAGAACATGTCAGTTTTCCGGAAGGACAAAGGCTGAGGCCAGAGAAGAGACCCTGGCACCGTGGAGACAATCTGGCTGCGGCACGTTAAGGACGTGCGTCCAGGCCACACCAGGCCCGTGCTGTATGATGTCCATGTCCCACTGGACCCGAGGAGGGCACCACGACCACACTGCCGTAAGAGAGGTGGTCCCGAGGCTCAGAGGGGTTAGGCAACCTGTCAGCGATCCAAGGAGATCGAGAGCAGAGATGCCAGCACATGAAGCCAGGCAGCCTGACCACTACAGGGAAGCTGGAGAGGATGGTGGGGTCCAGCCTGGGATGGCTCTGTGGATGGGGCCAGGGAACCGGGTCCTCTGAAGCTAGGATGGCTAAAGTCACCTCAGCCAGCGCTCTCACTGCCCTCAAAGAGAGCTAAACCCTGGCTCTACTTCCAGCTGAGGAATGTCAGTGCCCTCATTAGCGGCCTCCCTTTCCTGGGGCCAGAGTGGGGCGGGGGCCTGGCTGGGGAGGCCAGGGAAGGCTGGAGACAGGTCAGGCTTTTTCTGGCCTCAAGGACCCAGGGGGTTTAGGAGCACTAAGCTCCCCAAGGCACTGAGGGGTAAAGCATCCTTGCTTTGCATCAGTCAGAGCCACAGCAGTGTCACTGTCCCTGAAGAAAAACAGCAGCTCCCATTTCCTGAGCCTTCATGGAGCGCATAGTGTGGGTGGCAGTAGTGGTTTAGTCGCTAAGTTGGGTTTGACTCTTTGCGGCCCCATGGATGGTAGCCCACCAGGCTCCTCTGTCCATAGGATTTTCCAGGCAAGATATTGCCATTTTCTTCTCCAGGGGATCTTCTCCAACCCAGGACCAAACCCGAGTCTCCTGCTTGGCAGGAAGATTCTTTTGCGCTGAGCCACCAGGAAAGCCC
>NW_011494852.1:8573665-8577026 GCF_000754665.1 Bison bison bison | reverse complement strand
AGAACCGTTTCCTTTAACCCTCAGATCTCTCTCTGAGGGAGGCACTGCTGCTGTCCCTGTTCTACAGATTGAGACTGGTGGGTGGGGGGCAGGAAAGCTTCTCTGAAGAAGTGACCTGTCTGCCCACACTGAAAAGACCATATCCCTGCCAAGGCGGTGGGAGCTCACCCAAGGGAAGGGAAAATGCCAGTGGAGCTGAAGTGCAGGGAGGGGAGGGCACCCCACCCTGCCACCAGCCCCAGGCAGAGGCTGACGATGCACACCCAGTCTGGACTAAGCAGGATGCAGTAAGACCTGAACCGAAGTCCTGCCCCTGCTCCTCCCGGCAGTTCTGGAGTCCAGAGCTCCAAGTTCAGACCTCACCTCTCTGAGCCTCAGTTTCCTCCCCTGTAACAGAAGAAAACTACCAGTACCATGCCTTGCAGTGTTAAATATAACAATGGTGTGAGCTGGCCCTGTCGATGAGAAAGTGCTTCATTAAGACACCAGCCAAGAGGGAGATGATGAACTACTGTTTCATGCTGCAATATACTCTGGGCACCAACCGTGTGGAGATGCTGCACAGGGCCCTGGAGTTCTAGAGCCCCCAGACACACTGCCTGAACAGCAGGGTCCGAGAAATACTATTACTGATCATTCACACAGACCCAGCTTTGAGGTGCTCCCTGACTCCCAACTGGGCAGGAGGCACTCCAGTCACCCCACCTGCTACAGCTCAGAGAGGTGAAATGACTTGATCAAAATCACACTTGCTTCTTGGGGTGGTGGCTGAGAAAACAACTCAGGACTCCAGGACAATCAAGTTCCCTTCCTCCTCTTCTCCCTGAACAATAAAACGTCTGCTAGAAACAAGACTGAGGGCAGAACCAGCCAAATGCCTCCAAGGCAACAGGGCATAGCCTGAGTAAAGGGCAGTGAAAGGAGGGGCAAGCAGGTGGGGGCTGGGGGTAAGTGGAGAATGAGGAGCCTTCCTCCCAACGCAGCCTGCGCCAACAACCCAATCCGTCCACTACAAGCACAACCTCCCAACCTGCCTCCAAGATACCATCTCCTGACTCCACCTTGACTGCCTAAAACTGCATCATCCAACATGGCAGCAACCAACCTCTTCTAGCTATTTAAAGTCACTAAAGTTAAACGAGAACTTCAAGGGTTCTGTCATACTGGCCACATTTCAAGGGCCCAGCAGCCATGGGTGGTTAGTGGCTACTGTACTGAACAACGTGGACATCATCACGAAAAGTCAGCCCGCCAGGCTCCTCTGTCCATGGGATTCTCCAGACAAGAATACTGGAGTGGATTGCCATTCCCTTCTCCAGGGGATCTGCCTGAACCAGGGATCGAACCTGTGTCTTCTGCATTGGCAGGCGGGTTCTTTACCATCTGAGTCATGAGGGAAGCTGCTACTGGACACACCAGGCCCCAGATCTTTGAATAAATGCTATTACTCCTTCCTCTTCCCTCCAAAAAACAAACAAACAAAAAAACAAACGTTTTTTACACTTAAAAACAAGTGAGATAATTTAAAGTGGAGAAGAAACAGGGACTCTCAAAATACACAGAGAATTCCCTGGTGGTCCAGTGGCTAAGACTCCACGTTCCCAATGCAAGGGGCCCAGGTTCGAGCCCTAGTCAGGGAACTACCTCCCTCATGCTGCTAGAAAGACCCAGTACAGCCAAATAAATAATTAAAAACCACCGCCCCCTGCTTCCCTCCCCACCAACAGACCTCACTCAAAAAAATAAAAGGAGGGAAGGCCAGAGGGAAGAGTAGCAAGGAGACTGAGCCAGAAAGGAAGCAGATTTAATCAGCCATGAGTGACCTTTCCCTCCTCCCATTCAGTCAAGCTCACCCTCACTCCACAGGCTCAACCAATGGGCTCTAGGGATGAAGCTATGGAGGATCTGACTGCTCAAATCAAAACCAAGCCCCAAGAGAGACCAGCCCAAAGGCAGGGACTCTCCCACCTCCCTCTTGCTCCAGTAACCTTTTTGAAATTACCTGCTTCAAGTGACTCCCTTCTTAGGTCTTCCCACACATTATTCACAGCCCATCCTCCTCCCATTTCTCCCTCTAGCAAGAGCTTCTTCCCAGATTCCATCTTCCCTTCCTAATGGTTTGGGATCAGATGGTGAGACCCAACCCCATAAGGTCTGGATAGAATTCCCACCAAGGCCTTCACCAATCCAGGCCTTTCCCAAGTCACCTCCCTTCTTCTTCCCCCATTTCCAAGGTGAGTTTTTGTCCCTTCCCTCCAACCTCACTTTCAACAGTGGCTAACACTCCAATTGCCCTCATCATATGCCAGATCCAGGTCTTAGTACTTTACATATTTAATTTTCACAACTCTACGAGGTGACGATTGTCAGCATTTTACAGACAGGAAAATCAGGTCCAGAGAAGAGCAGTCCCTTGCCCAAAGCTACAGAGCTAGAAAAAGGCAGATTACACAACAAGGCCTCACATGATTTAGCATGAGCCAATCTTCTTAATCACTACTCTTATATGCAAAATCTCAGTTCACAGCTTTTCTCAGCCCCCTGCCCCTCTCCCTCTAAACAGTGGTTCCCATCTACATTTCTGCTGTGAGAGCCTGCCATTAGCAGCATCAATCTAAAGGGAGTCTGCTCCTTTTGACAAGAAACAAGGCATTTCTCCACTGTTTCTAAGAAATACGGACTAAGTGCTCTGCCAGGACCTCTCCCCTCATTAGTTCAACAAATATTTACTGATCACCTCCTCCTTAGAGTGACCAAAACCGACAAGGTCCTTGACTACTGTTCTATATCGGAGGCACAGGATCCACGAATTTTTATAAGTATTTTATCTTTATTTATTTGGCTGCACCGGGTCTTAGTTGTAGCATGCAGGATTTTTAGCTGCGGCATCAGATGAGATCAGATCACTCAGTCGTGTCCGACTCTTTGCAACCCCATGAATCGCAGCACACCAGGCCTCCCTGTTCATCACCAACTCCCGGAGTTCACTCAGACTCACGTCCATCGAGTCAGTGATGCCATCCAGCCATCTCATCCTCTGTCCTCCCCTTCTCCTCCTGCCCCCAATCCCTCCCAGCATCAGAGTCTTTTCCAATGAGTCAACTCCTCGCATGAGGTGGCCAAAGTACTGGAGTTTCAGCTTTAGCATCATTCCTTTCAAAGAAATCCCAGGGCTGATCTCCTTCAGAATGGACTGGTTGGACCTCCTTGCAAGTCCAAGGGACTCTCAAGAGTCTTCTCCAACACCACAGTTCACGAACTCTTTAACTGCCGGCATGTGGGACCTAGTTCCCTGATCAGGGATGAAACCCAGGCCCCCTGCATTGGAAGCGCGGAGTCTCAGTCATTGGACCACCAAGGG